>NW_022631109.1:4352016-4577773 GCF_010015895.1 Lontra canadensis | reverse complement strand
GAATAAAGAAAATTTTATAAATATATATATATATATAAATTTTATAAATATATATATATATATATTTATAAAATTTTCTTTATCTATTCATCTGTCGATGGACATCCAGACTCTTTCCATAGTTTGGCCATTGTGGACATTGCTACTATAAACACTTGGGTGCATGTGCCCCTTCGGATCACTATGTTACCACATAGTTAAGGAAAAAGTCAAGTTAAAGAAAAATACATTACTTAAGACATCACTTCTCAGCCTGCCACAGTCCCAGCTTGATGATAGCATGGGCTCCTCTGTCCACCATCACTGAAGCTCAGTCTCCTCTTCTGTTGAATGGGTACAGCAACATTGCCATCTACCTCTGACAGTTGTGTGGGGAGAACAGGGGAGCCCGTGTGTAAAGTTCCTAGCCCCCAGCTCAGCCCTCCACACAGGCTGGGCGCTGGCCAGTAACTGCTACTCACGTGACAGGTAAGCTGCATATGGATGGGACTTCTCACTAATAATGTGCAATCTGCATCAGGAGTGTTTAAGAACAGCTTGTTTACATAGATTAAAATTTTGCTATAGCCATATCGATTTTTTGTGATATTGGTTATGTTTTGTTTTGTTTTGTTTTGTTTTTAAGCTCAGACCTGGTGTAAGGTTGCAAACATGGAACCGGTGTGCCAGTGACAACATCCCCATCTTTTTTTTTTTTTTAAAGATTTTATTTACTTATTTATTTGACAGAGAGAGAGATCACAAGTAGGCAGAGAGACAGAGAGGGGAGGGGAAGCAGGCTCCCCGCTGAGCAGAGAGCCCAATGTGGGACCCAATCCCAGGACTCTGGGATCATGACCCGAGCCGAAGGCAGAGGCTTAACCCGCTGAGCCACCCAGGCGCCCACAACATCCCCATCTTAATGAACATCTCAGCGGATTACTCCAGCCGCTTCTCCCTAAGAGCAGTGACTGTTGCCTTTGGGGACAGCCCACAGCGTGTGACTTGTTCTCTTGGGATTCTTTCCTATTTAAGCCCCAGAGCAGATAGCACAGTGTGCCCCACGTGTACGTCATCTATCGTGAGTGTCCTTGGGGGGTGATTTTTCACTTCACGTTATGCCCGCAGGGACCTGACCTTTTAGAAAGGCTCCATGGAATCACACAAGGACAGATGTCCCCAGTGCCTCATAACCTCACCTCCAGGGATATTGGCCCATTTCACAGGTGTGGACAGTCGGAGGTCCAGCTTCTTGGAGGCCCTGAAGTAAAGTGACCAACAATGTGAACTCTGGAGCCAGAGACAGTCAGATTTAAATCCCAGCTCTGACTTTCTTCATGCTGGGAGAGTTCCTTTGTCACTCTCAGTCTATTTTCCCCTCTTCCTCCAAATAAATATAGTAAGAGCATTGATTGTTGAGGGAGATAACAACTACCAAACACTGGGGGAGCATTAAATGAGGTCATACAGATACATTTTACAGATGGGTAAATTGAGACCACACCACTCCACCAGAGACTCACTATACCAGGTTACACAAGTGCCTAGAGAAGAATAGAGGTTAGAGTCTGGGTCTTCCTATCAAAAGGTGAAAATCCTTGGCAAACAGAAGTCTCCTCTCAGAGCTATGAGCTGGACAGCTTTCCATCAGAAACCTTCCCTGCCCCTTCCCCTTCTCTATCGGCGTCCTCCTCTCCCCTCATGATGATGGCATCTGGTGTCCATGTCCCCCGGGGTTCTTCAGCCAAGGTGACTGCACAAAGACTCTGAATGGGGGTGAAGGTGCAGTATGTGCAAAGGCCCTTAGTTGGAGGGACTCAGTGCTCTCAAAACTGATGGTGGAGCCCGGTGTGACTGGCGGGCAGTAGGCTGGGGAGAAGGAAGAAGAGAGGAAGTTGCCAAGCCTGGAAGTCCATATCCTCCAGGGCCTCTCTGGCCACAGGAGGCTGTTGCAGAATGCCAAGCAGGAGCAAGACAGGGCCCAAACTGGAATTCTAAAATATCCGTCTTCTCTGGAGTGTGATGCACCTGTGGGGGAGGGGAGAGGAGCAAGAGAGAAAGCAGAGAATGCAATTCAGGGATGTCCTGGCTTGCTAGTGATGGCAAAGGAGCGCCGGCTGGTGGCTCAGACAACAGAAACTGACTGTCTCACCATCCCAGAGGCTGGAATGCTGAGATCAAGGTGTCAGAGGGCTGGTTCCTTCTGATGCTGGGAGGGAGCGCGTGTTCCATGCCTCTCCCCTAACTTCCTGTGGTTTGCCCGTGCGACTTTGGGCATTCCCGTGGCTTACAGAGAACTGCCCTGATGTCTGCCTCCTTTTCCCCCGGTGCTCTCCCAGTGTGCCTGTCTGTGTCCAAATTTCCCTTTTTTATAAGGATACCAGTCATATGGGATTCGGGGCCCCTCCTACTCCAGGGTGACCTCATCATGACTAATGACATCTGCAATGACCCTATTCCCAAATAAGGGTTACATTCCGAGGTCTGGGGGGGCTAGGGCTTCAACATAGGAATTTAAAATTATTGACTTCTTCAACCCAGCACAGGAGGCTACTGCAATATTCAGGAGAGATCGCATGTGGCCTGGCTCAGGCGATGTCAGTGGACGTGGAGGTGGAGAGAGTGTTTCGACAGGGACATATTTCGAAAGCGGAGCTGGCGCGGAGTGACGAGTGGGAGAAAGTGGGAGTCGCAGGGAGGGAGGGGCCAGGCAGACTTCAGAACCCGGCTGGAAGAATTGGGGGTCCGCTGGGTGAGGGGCGGGGGGCGAGAAGTCAAGAGCAAGGTTTTTCAGCCAGCGGACACATCTGGTGTTTGCCCCGGCTTACGGCGCGGGTCCACCTTGTCCTGGGCCGCAGGAAGCGGGCCCTAATGAGAGGCAGCTGCGGCCGGGCGGCCGGCTCCCATTTGTTCTGCTTTTGGCATCAAAGGCCTGAGAAGAGGGTGTCCAGCCCCGAAGGCCATGGCCATCCATCTTGGAGGATACACTGCCAAGAAGCCAGGTCCTGGTGGCCAGTGCCTGCTTGCTGGGTGCAGAGGCCCCCACTGCCCCCACCCCCACACGATTTCCTGGCCACAGCTTTGGAAACTTCCCCTCCACCCACCCGGACCCCCACCCCAGGTTTGGCTCATCCCTGCCTGAGAAGATCAATCACCTGAGATAAAGAGGGGCACCGCAAGGGCAGGGTGGATTGTGCGGCCATGGCTGACTGTCCCCAAAGCGGCCCCAAACACATTGCTTTCCACCTAACAGAGGAAGGAAGCCATTTAGCGTGACAGTTGGAACCAGCCATCCTACCTGTGTTATAGCCAGGACCTCCCCCTTACCGGCGTCTGTGAAGCGAGGGAGAACCGATAGCATGTTACAAGGTAATCATGAGGCCTGAATGAAGTGTAATGTACGGACAGTTCTTAGGGCTTGTCACACGGGAAGTTCTCATTAGGTTTTTATTACAACCACTGTTATTCTTGTTATTTGGGAGAAATCAGTTTATAGTAAAATTTTATATTCACAGGGTTCACACGAACAAACCAGCAAAGGCACAAACCCTCTACACTGATCTTCTGCTTCAGTTAGAAATCCGGACAGTTAAGGGTGTGAGACATCCTCAAAATCAGTAATAAAAAGGCTTCTACCCAAGCCATGGGCTTCTCTGGAAAGATCACCTCCTGCGGTCAGCAGACCTGGAATCCCCGTCTCAGCCCTGCTCTTCATCAGCTGTGTGACCCTGGGCAAGTCACTCCACCTCTCTGAGGCTGTAAGAGACAGAATATGCCTGAGTATTGGAGGTCATATGTATAAAGGACCTGACTCGGGACCTGGCTCAGAGTAAATACACAATAATGGTCAGATGTGCAGTAGATCTCCTCCCCTCGGTCTACTGCCAAATTCTTTACCCCTCCCTATATACTGTTATACACGTTTTTAGTGTCCTTCTTCTCTGCCGGTGGCTTGGACATAGGACTCGCTTTGACCAATGGGATGTTAGCAGATGTGACACAGATGCACACTCAGAAAACCGTCTACATATTTCTACTTCCTCCTCTGCACCTGCCATGAGGATAGGTCTGGGCTATTCTGCTGGAGGATATGCTTTGTGCAGCAGAGCTGAGTTAGTTCACCATCAGGGAAAAGACCATCCCAGATCAGCTGAGAGCCTGCCAAGTGCAGATAGGTGGGCAAACCCAGCCAAGATAGGCAGAGCCACCGAGACAACCCACACCTGGCCGCAGAGGCATGGGTGAATGCAGCCAAGGTCAGCCAAGCCCAGCCAAGCCCCAGATCAGCAGAACCCTACAGACACTTGAGCCAAATACAGGCTTATTGGTGTGTACCTCTGGGTCTTTGTGGCCATAATTCAGCATTATTGTGGCAACAGATAATGAATATAGATATTAATATGCCATATTCCTAATGCTTGCTTATGAAATGCAGACTCTTTCAGATGACTCTTAAGGGATCTGGGACCCAAAGATATTGACATTTGTAATGAGAGTTCACCCTTGTCCTAATCCCCATAAGATTATTTAACTGTGAACCCATAAATCTCAAAATCTAAAATATAATAAATAAGCTTCATTGTTTTGTTTTGTTTTGTTTGAGGTAAAGAGCCAAGAATAAAAATGCCAGAAACATTAATGATGTTGGCCAGACAGAGGAAGTGAGAGGGGGAAAACAGGCCAGGTCATTTTCTCTTTCTAGATCTTCTAACCCAAATGTTGTAGACTTCTTGGCCCCAGAATCATAAACTAAAGCCCTCCCCTGAGGACTTTTCTGTTGATTATACGGATCTGATTCTAAGCATCTTAATGTGATGGCTTTAGCTATGTCTTGGACATGATTGAAACTAAAAATCTCCTTATGAGTCTAGCAACTCGCTCCCACCAGCTCAACATGGAGGGGGTCTGGGCATAGGGAGGGTGCCCTGGACTTGAATCCCAGCTCCCCTGCTCTCCAGTGGTGCAACCTTAAGAAAATCACAGAGCATCTGAGAAGCAGCACATAAGAAGTGCTTAATGGCTTGGATCTGTCATGAGGAAGACGTCCATCTACCCCAGGCACGGCATGTAGCCTGTGTGCCCCAAACTTCCCAGAAGGGTTCAGTCCTGGTGTCTGAAGGTTGTAATTGATGCACTGTCCCCTCCTTCATTTTCAGATCTATTGAGGCTTCTCTCTGAGCCTCATGCCAAGTTTATATCTTGAGTCGGATCTTCAGGATGACCAGATGGCCAAACAATCACTGTCAACAATATCAGTTAAGGTACACAATGAGTGCTCCCCAAGATCTTAGTGGTTTAACAATAGAAACATGGCAGTGAGATACCAAGAAGATGCTAACCTTCTGTGCTCAGGGACTCAGGCAGATGGAGGTCCTGCCATCTTCACCTCCTAGGTTCAAAGGTCATGCTGGGCCTCAACATTCAGCCCCCAGACCCCCAAGAAACAGTACAGAAGAGGGGTTGTATGAGCTGAGTCTGGAAGAAACTTATCACTTCTCCCCAGATTCCATTGATTAGAACAAGGGCATAACCACACACAGATGCAAGGGGCCTGAGAAATGTGGCTGGGCTGCTGTTTGCCTGCCATGACTCTGTACTCCGGAAAGACAGCATGAATCTTGGTGGACTGATGGCTGCCCCCATCTCAGTGGTTGCTGCTCCCTGAGCACAGCTGCATGCCTGGTGCCACATGATACCCTTTATACCTATCCTTCATGGATGTGCATCACCCCATCTTCTTTCCAGCTAAGGAGGCCCTGCTGCACCTCTGGGTCTCGGAAGCAACAGTTTCTCCTGTGTTCTAACTGTGATAGCAAGGCACCCAGGGTCTATTTATGGACTCTGGCTTGAAGCCTGTCTTACCAACACAACAGATCCATCCTGTCAGTTTCTGCATCTCACTGTCTCCATTGCCACCCCGTGCAGAGACCCTGGGCTAACCTTCCTGCCCAGCATCACTGCCACCACCACCCCCGCAGCTCTCACCAAACCATCAGCCTTTCGATGGCTCAAAGTTCAACATGGTCTTGCTCTGTCCTCTTTCTTGGCCAAGATCAGGTAGACCAGTTCACTAGATTTCAAACCACAGTGTGTAAAAGAACTATAGGCAGGGTTTCATGCCTGGCTATCATGAATATGTTGCCGTACATGGCAAAGGTGAATTTGAAGATGAGTTCACTTAAGGATTTGGAAATGGGAGAATCCTGGATTATCACGGTGGGCTCAAGGTGATCCCAACAGTCCTCACAAGAGGAAGGCGGGATGGTCAGAACTGGAGAAATGTGAAGATGGAAACAAAAACAGGACAGATGTACTCTGCAGGTGGAGGAAGGAGGGTGTACCTCCTTTGCTGTAAAGTGGGTTACTTGGTCCCATGCGGTAGTATGGTGGGTCCTGCGGGGGTACGTGAACACACAGCTAGAATCTGCAGACTCATAGGTATTGGCCAAAGCCCTATGGCAGAATAGACAGATGAATTTCAGTGAAGACAGATCTGCTCATGCCCGGGTAGAGGGATTCAACGCAGTCACTTCCACTGAGTGGCCGTCTGGTCATCTCATCAGGGACAGTATCTCATCAGGGACTCAACGCTGGCCCCATCGCTGGCAGGTTGGCTGCTCAGCAGAGGCAATAGCTAGGTTCAGCCTTGAGAAGTGGGTCCCTCCCCCACACACCCTCCAGCCCTGCCACCATGACTACTCTGGTCAAGTGCTGTGGGAGCTGATACCATGTTGGCTGACATCATCTGGCTGAGTCATTCTGTCTGCTTGGTTGTTTAGTGCTCCATCTGAAATGGATGCTCTCTGGTGGGCATTAACACAGGACAGAAAGGTCTTCACCCTTTATGCCCTCAAATCCATCTCCATATCTCCTCCCTAACCTTCCTTGTTCCCACTCTTCCAAGTTTTCTCCTTCCAGGCTCCTGGACAGCCAGTTAAGTCATTCACCACTGCCTGTGAGTCCATGTATATTCTCACCATGGGCCATTGCTTTTTCTGCACAGAGGGAATCCCCAGGTCACTGCCCAAAACTGCCCAGGGGAGAATATCCCTCAGCACTGTTTTTCAGCACTAACTCCGAGTGAGGCCACATGGAGTTGGGATCTATCTGCGGCTTGCACCCCCGTGTCCAGCTACCCCAGCTGTGAATGTTTTCCCTCCTCTGTCAGTTGTGTATAAGGGATCCCACATATAGACAGAGGGTGAGAGCTGAGAGTCAGTGGGACAGTGGTAGTGGGGATCTGATTTATCAGCTTGGTCAGCTTATTTGGACCCTCTGGCCCTGTTGGGTCTACCCAAGCTCACAGATTTGCAATAGTGTGTGAACTCAGCTGACGATGGCCAGCTCTGGCTGCACAGAGACCTGATGGTCCACGGTCAGAGGATCTAACCCTATTAACACCCAGGATCCTTTCAGGCACTGTTTTTGAAAAGTGTATCTTTTTCCACTGCAGATAGCACAACTGCACTGCAGAACTTCAAAGTGGTCTACACTGAGAGTCACCTACTGGAGCTTGCCCTAAAATCTACACAGCATTTTTTTTCCCCACCATGGAGAGCTCCAGTAATACTACGAGTCTGTCGGTTGCATGGCCCAAGCAGCTGGGCTTCTTGCACTAATGTCTGGATTTGTTGCAGACATATCTCTGCTCCAGGCTGGCTGCTTTTCCTATCATCAGAACATATGGGCTAGGACATGTGTGAAATATGCTGTCTCTAGAACCTGAAGAGGCCCACTGGACCCTGTATTTCTGTTTTAGTGGTGACAGGTGGAAGACGCAATAGTGTGACCTCTACTTTAGAGGAAATGTCCTGGGATGCTGTAGATCAAGACCAGACTGCCTCCCCCCAACTTCACTAGTTTGGCTCCTGAATTTTCTCCACCTCCCGCTCCCCAGAGTGCCTGTTGTACCAAGGCTTCCAGGCTATTTGCTACTTAGTGTACCTCTTGTGTGATGAACATGATGCCATCAGCATGGAGGATGGATGCAGAGCTCTGCAGAAGGCTCTGTGCCTCTGGATTCTACTATGGCAGCATTCACATAGCCCAGAAGACAAGGCAATACCTGTAGACTGTGGCTTCTTCTAAGTGAATGCAAACTGCTCCTGACCTTCTTAGTTAATAGATGGAAAATAACACATTCACTGGGTCAACAGTCATATATCATTTCCTGGAGCCCACTCTGATCTGCTCTAACAAAGAAGCCACATCTGACACTACAGCACCAGGAGCGATCATGTGGTGAAGAACACAGTGGCACTTGTCACCCTTCAGGGTCTCCCTGGCTTTCTTTTGGGGGCAGAACTTTTAGAGTGGAATTGATTGCTGCCAGTTCTCACACACATTTCCCAACACTGATATATATATATACATATATATATGTATATATACATATATATATGTATATATATATATATATGTATATATACATATATATATATATCGTTATTACTACTACTACTATTTACTATCTTGGTCAGGGTGAGGGGGTCAGTTTCAGATGTTTACACTTGGATCTTATGCAATAGGCCAAGGAACCAAAGTGTTCTGCCCACTTCCAAGCATAGACATTCCAATGATAAATGTGAGGGCCAGGCAAATGATCTGAGTAAGGCAATAGACCCATGTAGGCTGGACTGACTCCCACATGTCCCCACCATAATGAAAAGCCCATGATGATGCTCTGAGTCCCCAAGTATTAATGTCAGTGTCATGCCCTGGGCATCATAGTCCTCAAAATGTTTAGTCTTCAAACCTTCCTCTGGTGTCCAGTTACCCCAGTGCATGGCTGTAGGTCCCTCTGGTGGAAGGGCTGGGGGAATCCTTATTACATCCGCCTGCATTGGTAATAAAGGCTTCTTCCTGCTGGACACCCAGGCTCTTCTTCAGCCAGTGGGTTTTAGATCTGGAAACTGGCTCAGGATCAGAAACTGCTCAAGGGATTGTGGCTTTTTATTTAAGTGGTTTTTCTTCAACTCCTGATTATTCATTCCTTAATTTAATGGTGTAGATTAAGACATACCCTTGGTGGGGTCAACTCTGGCTGGCTCTCCTCCCTCAAAGTTCAGTCCCTGCCCTCCGTCCACAGGGCCAGCACCCCTCCCCCGCCTGCATGAGTTATGTTGTGAATCAGTCCTAGTTATCGGTCTGATGGTCAGGAGGGGAGGTAGAGGCACATCCTAAGGAAGGTATATATTGCCTTGTGAGTCAGACATCTCTGCATTGTCTATAAGCAATGACCAGAAGATCAAGGTCATCTGAAGACAGAAGATTTTCAAGTGTATCAACCCAGATACTCCCATCTCATATCTCAGGGTCCTACTCCTTCTTAAAGCTCTGACTTTCCATAGTTATTCCTTCCCTGGAGCTCTTCTACTCTTAAGCATAAATTTTCTGGACCAGATGCTCAGCTCTTCTTACTTCTAGCCTTCAAGCTGCCAAAGAGGCCCTCTGGCTTTCACACTAGCTCTTCATTGCTAGTTCGACACCCTCGGCCCACCCTTGTCTATCTCCAGCCCCTAGCATCAGTTATTGAATTTCATCTTCCTTAGAATTATGACTTTCCCCATACTTGTCCCCATTACATGGTCCAGTCATCATTTCCTTCCACTCACGAGTCATCTCATTTCACCACTAGCCAAACACTGGTGATGTCATGGCTACCGTGGTCAAGTGGTGGTCAGCACTGCACAAACCAACAGTGATGGGGCTCCCACTGTCATTCAGGCAGCAAAGAATCCAACTCCAAACCCCACTTGAAAGTCTGACTTCTTGGGTCTCTCATGGCGCCCCATATCACGAGTGAGGTGCCCTGGGAATCAGACTCCGAGACTGGGATTTGCTTGCGGCAGGTTTCTTGGAGTATGTTCTCAGCATCAATGTCTGAGAGGGTGTGTAGGAAGCATGTGTGGGCACAGGGAGAGGATGGGCCGCAATGCAGACACACCGGGGGCTTCAGCCCACTCCGCAAGGAGTTCTGGAGCTAGAACAACCCTGCAGAGTCGCCCCAGATTGCAGTAAGAAGGTTGGGTCTTCTTGTACCTCTGTTAACCAGACATTGGCTATTGGCTGCCCCAGGAGGCAGGCATAACCTCAGGCAAGATGTTTTTTCTCCAGCCAAGAGCAATCCCTGGGTGGTTGGGTGGGGGCACGAGGCAGCCATGAGCCCCCAGCTGTCAATCCTCTCAGTTGCGGGAAGGAGCCCTGTTCAGTTCACCGCAGCGTGCACGACGCCACAGCTGTTCTCACATGAAAAGATCTGTATTAAGAGCCTAAAAGAGAACAGCAATGTATTCTACACATTTTGCGCATTTAAAATGTTTGTTGATATTGCCAAATTCCTCTCCAAAAAGCTTGAACCAATTTATACTTCTACCAGCAGTGTATGAAAATGCCGATTTCCCAACCTCTTAGCCAACTCCGAGTATTTGATCTTTGCAAACTGTCAGTGTGATGTGGGGAGAATACATTTCATTGTTCCAATTTTCATTTCCTTTATTATTAGAGAGATTGATCATCTTTTTGAATGCTGTTCAGGCTCCTTACTTTTTTTTCTCATCGATTTGTAGCAGCTCTTTCTATCTCGTGGAGAGTAAACCTACCTCTGTTGTATTTTCTCCTAAGCGAAGCTTGTCTTTCAACTTCATTGGCAACGTATTTTACTATAAAGTCTGTAAAACCTCAAACTGCCTATCTTTTCCATTATGGCTTCTGGGTCTTATTTGCCACTTATAAAGGCTTTATCCTCATAAAATATTCTTCCATAGTTTTTTTCCTAATATTTTTATGGTTTGGGTTGTTACATTTAAATTTTATTCCATCTGGAATTGATTCTGGTGAGAGAAGTATGAATCCATCTTTTTTGTCCCCCAACTGGCTAGCTAGTTGCCCACATCATCAATTAAATAACATATCTCTTGCCTCTGATTAGAAGTCTCTTCCAGTGTCCCGAGCTCCCAAACGAAGCTGCACTTTCTGCTCTATTCTACTGACTGCCTGTTTTCCAACCTGTACGCAAGCATCCATTTTATTCCATCTCTGTAATGTGTTTCAATATCTGCTAGTGTAACTTCTCCCTCTCACCTCATTTTGCCCCAGATATTTATTCTCTCCTATTTATTCTTCCGGATGAAATTCAGGACCATTCTGTCAAGCTCCAGAAATAAACAACCATGAGTTTTGGTTGGGATTGGGTTGAACTGTTCAACACATCTTAACAAAATTGGCATTTATACAATTTTGTGTCCTTCTGGATAAGAACAAGATATTGTATGTGTCTATTTATTCAAGTCCTCATTTCTATACTTTTGGGGATTTTATATATATACATGTATATATATTATAAATATATATAATTGTATATGTATATTTACATATTTTATATGTATAATATATGTGTACATTTATAAATATATGTATAGATTTATACATATACATACATAGATGTATATATGATATATATTATACGTGTGTGTGTGTTATAAATATATAAATACACATTTCATACAAACCTGCAAGTTTTTAATGGAATTTATTCCCAGTATTTCATTTATTATTATTGTTACTCTTACCTTTGTGAACAGATTTTTGATTTCCATTATACTGGTTATTGTTGCTATTTAAGAAAGCTACTGATTTTTATACATTTAGTTTGTAACTACACATTGTACCAAGTTGTTCCATTGTTTATAATAGTTTTTCCATTAATTATCTTGCTCTTTGTAGGTAGATGAAAATAATCTTGCCTCTCAGATCTATGCTTCAGAAAGATCGTCCTTTAGGAAAAACTGGAGTGGGAAAGGTGGGAGATACAGGGCGGGGCCTTAGCCCTAAGTGGGCTAGTGTATCAAGTATGTCTTCTTTCTTATAATCTGTTAGGACTGAAAACTTTCAGATGAGCTGACAAGAACCCAAAAGTATGGCCTGCCTGCTGCAATGGCAATGAGGTGAAATGAATCTACAATTCCTTGAGATCAAATTTTGTCACGATTTGCTTTAGGATCGTATTGTGGGAAATCCATCCGTGTGGATAAAGGACAGTATTAAAAGCAAGCATGGAAACTGTGGCTAGATCCTGTCCTACGTGTTTTATACACATTGTCTTATTGAATTTTCCAGCAGCTCTGTGAAGTGGGTGCCTTTGTTAGCCCCATTTCACAGGTGAAGAAACTGAGACACAGAAAACCTGAGCAACTGACCCACAGGCGTACAGCTATTGTGGGGAGATCCAAGATTTGAATCCAGTGACTCCATACTCCATTGCCCATGGCCACCATAGCAATGGGGGTAAACCCAGTAGAAATCCGTTCCTTCTTCCAAACCCCATGCAATAACCTCCAAATTCCAAGTCCAGATTCACCCGAGTTTGCTTTCTCTTTTTTGCATCTCCTTTGACTCATCCAGCCCAAGAAATCAGGGGCTCCCAGCTTTCCAGGCAGCTCCCAGGATATCAGACCAGCAGGGCAGAGCCATCTGGGAAAGCTCCAAGTATGGGGTGAGGACTTGAGTTACGGGTCAGAAGCCAGACACTGAGTTGGTAAGACCAAACCCTGGAAGGCCACAGTTTTTAAAATGCAAATTTTCTCTGGGTGGCTCTCTCGTTTCATTACACTGTGGTTGGTGGTTGGAGTTTTCTCCCTCTTTTGAAAAATGTTGCTAGTTTTTGACACTGACCTCTTGTTGCCTGGTCCATCAGCTGCAAGGTAGGGATGGAGGCTCCTTGCTTGTGTCCGCCTGTTGCTGGGTGGGATTTCCAGGCCCCTAAGGCAACAGGGCTCAGATCTTCTCTCAGAAAAACCCTGTAGCTCCTACCAGCTGCTCTGGACCTACTTGCTTAAACCCAGTTCAACCACAGGGCAGCTAGCTGGGAGGCACAAGCACAAAATGTCCTGGGAAATCAGGGATGGCTTCAGAGAGGAGGTGACATCTGAGGCATTTCCAAATTAATTCCATATGACCAGTATTGACATTAATCCCTTCATTTAAGAAATACTTACCCTGCCCTTGTCCTGTGCTGGGGATGGTGGTAAGCCAGGGGGGTCCTTGCCCTCAAGGAGTTTACATTCTAGGCAATAGCAAATAAACAAATAAATGAATAATATAATTTCAAATAGTCAGAAGTGCTATAGATAAGGTAAAGGGATAGAAAATGAGGCATGGGAAGGGTGACTTAAGACAGGTGGTTAGGAGAGGCTTACCTGAGGAACTGAAATTTAAGGTATGCTCAGTTAAGAAGGAGCCAGAGTTGAGAGGGTAGGGGGGCTCACTGTGGCCACGCTATGGAGAGGGGAATGTAGGGGACAGGGGCAAGCTGGAGACCTCTTAGGAAGCATGCAGTAAGCTGAGGGGGTGATGATGGAGAATTAGAAGGAGAGGAAGGAGGGGAGGAAAGCTGACATGGCCAACATGGCGGGTCAACATGGCGGCCCAACATGGCGGCCCAACATGGCGGCAGATTTAAGAAGTGGTGTCATTTGCACATGGGTTAGCCCTGGAGGGTAAAGAAACGAGCTATCAAAAAAAAAAGGGGGGGGGGGGACACTCACTGGTGACTCCTGGATTTTTGGCTTGAATAATATGAGTTAAGTGGTGAGGTTATTTTTCCACGTGAGAAATAACAGAAGCCAGGACATGTTTTTGGTGTGGGGGAAATGAAAGTTCATGAATGACAACAATGACAGCCATAACTACAGTTAATTGAGCACAATGTACTTGTATTTGCTTACATTCATTCCATTAATTTATCAATAATCCTGTGAAATAGAACTTTCCCATTTCCTGGTGAGAACAGAATTTGGGAAAGGGGAAGTGGACACTCTGCTTACCAAGGACAGACCTGGGATTCAAACCCAAGTTTGCCAGCTCTGAGCTCTTAGACTCAGTAGTGGTTTCATAATTAAACTTTTCTCAGCAATAGGCTTTTAAGAAATCGTTGTGTTTTAAAACATTTTTCTATTTTCCAACAACTTTCACCACTTGGCTAAATTATTTAACATCTCCTTAGAATACTGAAAGAATGGCCAAAATAAAATTAAATAGATAATGTGTCTGTGTGGATGTCAAAATGAGGAATGGACATTAGACACACTGGGCATTAGGCGAGTTGCCCAATAGGCACAGGGACCCAAGGTGAAGAGCTTGGGAGCCCTGCCGTGGTCAGGACCCAGATCTTTAACACATCTTTCAAAGTCTGGTCTGCCTCTCCCATCACTCCTCCATGGTTTTCTAGCCCATTCCCCATGATCCTGTCCTCTCATCAACTAGAACTTCATTCACTTCCTCCAAATCTCCCTACCCATCTTTGGTTAATTCCTACTCATGTAACAGAACACAGGCTATACACATCACCTCCTCCAGGGAGTTTTCCCAGAATCCCATCTGGTTCCTTGTTTCAAGCATCACAGAATCAAACTCCTCTTCTCCTCAGTATTTCTCTTGGTTTTAATTCCCACCCAGCAGTGTGATTTCTCACCACCTCTTAGCTCTGAGCGGGCCCTGAATAGGAGCTCAAAAATTGGCGATGAATGTCTCTTGGCAGCTTTGAACTGCTCTGCCTCCTGCCTGTGCATCTTCAAGGGAGACTCCTGGCTGAGACACAGCTGGTGCTCCCCTCCGGAAGAACTATCTGGTCACCATGCGGCAAGACCCTTACTCCCAGGTCACCTGCTCTCCAGGCTGCAGAGCTCCAGGGAGGGCCAAAATGGCTTCCAGAACTAGGGGGGCTGGAGGGAGAACAGGGAGGGAGTTACTGGAAAAGGGAGTTGATGGCTTTTTGTTGAGGTGCCAAGGAGAGAGGTCCGGGGTCTGAATGTGGGCATACCCCCACCAGCGCAGCCCTGCTATCTGGAAATTACACCCTACCCCCCTTGGGGCTCCAAACCACCAGCAGCCCTGCTTAGCTGAGGGGCTGGGGAGCACAGTTACCATTAGGGAAAATGATGATTTCAGCGGAGAGCTCCCCTTTCCCCGTCTGGAGCCCTGTCTGTAGGGTCCCAGGTCCCTTTCAGGAAGGTTTCCTTTTGAGGCCCAAGCTGAGGCTGAGAGGGGATAGAAGCTCCATGGTCCAAATATTTGTAAATGGAGCTGTTTTCCCAAGCAAAGCAGAAGCAGATGCCACCAGCCAGTGGCGGAGGCCAGGCCTTGGCACGGGGCGGCAAGCTTGAGGCTGGGAAGCTGCGTCCGGGAGGCTGGCCAGGGATTGCATCGTGGGGTCCTGGCGAGCTGCTTGCTTGTCAGATAAGATATTTGTGCGCAGCCTGGCCGGACTGCAAGTGGAGGAGAGCAGGGCCAGCATCTCACTCCCATCTGGGCTCCCAGCGCACACTGAGACCAGGTACACAGTAGGAACTCAGCTCATGTCTCCGAAAAGTCCACCTGGCAAGCTCCAGGACAGGCTCCCACTGTTGAATCAGGCAGACCTGTGCTGGGCCACAATTGGGGGTGGGGGGCTGCATAGCCTTGACCATGCCCCTAATGGCTCTGTGCCTTGGTTGCCTCATCTGCGTAACGGGGATGCTGAAGCACCTGCCTCACAGGGTTGCTAGAGGGGTTGAGGAGCCCAATCTTGGCCCGGTGTTGGCTCTTGGGAAATGCTCCCTCTTAGGGACACCCCCAGCAATCTCAGGGAGCTGGCAAACAACTGGGGGAAATCCACAAGTCAGGAGACACCATGCCACGGAGGTGGCAGCATATTGACGCCACAGATATGAGGAAACGCCGGTGACAGGGTCATGGGATCGAGCCCTGCATCACTCAGCAGGGCCTCTGCTTGAGATTTTTTCCCCCTCCCTCCCTTCCCCTTGTTCCTTCCCCCCCCACACACTCACACTCCCTCTCAAATAAATAAATAAACAAGTGAAATCTTTTTAATTAATTAATTAAAAATGTGTGTTGGATGGAAAGGATGGGGGACACTGGAGACAAGCCATCTAGCACAGTGGCCCAGCTATGGGCTCTGCCATGGGCCACACTGTGTTGTAGACGTGTCCGTGTTTGCTTAAAGATACAGCACGGCGTAATGGGTTTGGGTTCCAGGTCTGAGTTCAAGTCAAACTTTCTCTCCTCCCAGCAACGGAAGGAAGAGTCACAGCGTCACTGTGAACATCGGACACGTGCTCAGTCGAGGAGGAATATTAATGGTGCAACAGTAACACGGTGATGCCGATGGAAGGAGTACGTGGAAGCACTTAGCAGGTGGCTGCTCCTTCCAGCCTGTTCCTCGTGGCTGTGATTACCCTGGGCCAAGACTGTCCTGGAGTATGAGGTCTTAGGTGTCAAGAGAAATGGATCTAAAGGTTGGGCTTTCAAGGATCCTGTAATGGTTAATTGCATGTGCAGATATTTGATGGTTAATGGCAATGGCAGATATTTGGCCAAACATTATTCCGGATGTTTCTGTGAGGGTGTTTTTGGATGAAATCAAGATTTAATTTGGTGGAGTTTGACTAAAGCAGATGGACCTCTATAAGGTGGGTGGGTCTCATCCAATCAGTTGAAGGCCTGAATACAACAAAAGACGGCTCTTCCCCAAGCAAGAGGAAATCCTGCCACAAGACAGCCTTTGCACTTAAACTGCAAGAATGGCTATTCCCTGGGCTTCTAGTCTGCTGACCAATGTTGCCGAGTTTGGACTTGTTGGCCTCCATAATTGCATGAACGAATTCCTTAAAATAAATCTGTCTCTCTGTCATTATATATATATATATATATATGTATATATATATATGTATATATATATATATATCATATACACACACATCCTGTTGGTTCTCTTTCTCCAGAAAACCCTTATACAGATCCTGTGTTTATTGATAAAGAAAAGAAAAGTATGCCCAGCGCCAGCCACCTCAAGGGACAAAAAATGAGAAAGAAGCCGTCATCAGCAAGGTTCTTTCAAATAGAACTGGAAGTGCATCCAGTAGACCCTTGGGGCCCCAGACCCTGGGGAGGCCTGGAGTGTTAGGTGCAGGGGCAGGGGCAGAGCTGGGTCTGGTTACTTTGTGAAACCACGGCAGATCCAGCAGAAGGCAAGAAAGCTCCTTCCTGGGGAAAACATCAATGTAATGAATTTGGTGAGATGTCTGAAAGGAGCCTAGACCTTTCTCTACACACAAGTACCTGTCTTGTGGAGAAACACTGTGGATGGAAAGAAGCTTGGGGTCCTCAGCTGAGTTGGCACCTATGTCCCTAGTCTCAGGCTCCTCATATATAAGGCATAATGAGGGCTAGGCCTCTAACATTTCCAAAGCGCCCACCGGGGGGGAAGCCGCAGGGGGTGATGGGCAGGACAGTGAGCCAGGTGGAGAGGCAGAGGGGACTGGGTAGGAGCACAAGAAGCTCCAGGAATGTAACCCAAGAATCAGGCTGGGGAAAAGTCCCTTGGGGAACATATTTTTAATGGGGGCAGGGAGAGGCAGGTAGCTTTTGGAGAAAAGGTACTTTTAAGTCTTGCTGGGTGAATCACTGAGAGATGGGAAGAGCCCCTCAGGGTTCAGGGATTCCAGAAAAACAAAGCTTTTTTTTTCTGGGCTATCAAATGTTTCTATAAAATTTGTCTTCAAAAACATTTGAAAATTATTCAGGTGCCCCCCACTCTAACCATCTAATTTAATATTTTGTATGTTGTCATTAAAAAATAACTTTGGTGTTTACTTCTGCTGCTTATGAAAAGAATAAGTATTTATTATAGAATGTTAAGAAAATTTGCACAAAGGGGATAAAAGAAGATTGCCCATGTGTTAATGAGGGTAGGCCACCTGCTGTTAATAAACCTCCAAATTTCAGCAGCTTACCATAATAGATTATTTTTCCTCATGCAAAAGTCCATTGCCAGCGTTTGGTACATGGCCTTTCTCTTGATGATTCAGGACCCAGGATCTTCATATGTGTGCCTCCATCATCCTCTAGGACCCCACGTGCTTTGTCTCTAGCAGTGGGTATGGAAACAAGAGTAAAGATTGTGCAGCGGGTTTCATGGGTTAGGCTTGGAAATGGCAAGCGGGATTTCTGCTCACATTTCACTGGCCAGAATTGGTCACATGGCCACATCTCCATCGCAAGGGAGAATGGGAAACGTAGTCTAACTATGTGTTCGGAAGAAGGGATGGGTCCTGGTGAGCCCATAGCAGTGTCTGCTGCATCCTGAACTTGGGTGCTCTGAGAACAACCATTCATGTTTTGAGGAACCCCCTTCCATTCGTTTTTCTATGCCATGTACATGTTGTGTCATAGACCATTCAGCTAGCCTTTGTCTCTAATTCCTGGGAGGCAAACTCTATGCACTTGGAATTTCCTGAGTAATAGGAGTGACTTTACTATTCCTGGTGTGTCCCTCCGACCACCCCCGATAGTTTATGCTAACAGGATGATTCAGGATGGGGGCCGGCCACCCCTGAAAGACCAGCCCTGGGATTAGAGGTTAGGACTTTGCGCCACATGATATCTGCCCAACCTCTGGGGTGGGGAGGGGGTTCAAGACTGTGTTGAGTCCATCAGGGAAACTAAGTGAAGTCTCATGAAAAACTCTGGATGCTGAAGCCCTGGCGAGTTTTCTGGTTGGCAGTACTCTGTCACATCCCGATGCCAGGAGGGTACCGTGGTCCTAAGCACAACGGAAGTGCTGGGTTTGGAACCCTTCCAGACTGAGCCCCATGCATCTCTTCTAACTTGCATCCTTATGCAGCAATAACATGATAATTGCAAAGACAGTGCTTTTCTGTGTTCTGTGAGCCTTTCCAGAGAATTATTGAACCTGAGGGAGTTCAAGGGGACCTCCAGGTTTGTAGCCCACTGGTCTGAGGTGCAGGTGGCCTTGGGGACCACCAGAGGCTGGTGTCTGAAGGGAGGACAGTCCTGTGGAAGACTGTGCCCTCTAGCTGCGAGGCTTGGCTCCACTCCAGGTCCATATGGATAGAGATACGGAATTACACACATAAACACGCATTGAAAGGCATGTGTTTACAAAGATCGGATTGCTCTATAAATCTTATTTTATAAGATGCTTTCCCCCGCCCCTCCTCGAATGTCGTTGCTGATGTCTTTCCAAGGACTTGACCTGAATCCCAGGTCACTCCCGTAACCCAGCCAGAATTCTTGGTCTCTACTGGTTTTCCCAAGTCTGAGACAGATAGAAATGGCCCAGCCTAGCCTTTTACCCTTATCTGGCCCGTACCTGGTCCTTGAGAGCATCCAGAAGCATCTCTGAAGGAGGACTGGGTTAGCTTAGCACAGCTAAGCCTGGGCAGGGAGACCTGGGCCCATGGCAAGCCCTCCAGCGCCGGGGAGGTCGGGTGCCCTGGCTGGAGCTGTGGCACAGGGAGGTGTGTCTGAAACAGACCAGGACAGTGTGGGCGGAAGCAGTGGCCCCGCCCAGGCTCCAGGCCTCATAGACTTCAGGACTTGGGGACGGGGCCAGCCAGTCGAGAGCAGAGATCCAGCCTGGAGGCCCCAGGGCAGCCCTCCAACTCCACCCAGGCTCCGGCCCTTCACCCAATGCCATCCTGCTCTGGTGGCTGGGATGGCCCCAGCTCCCTGCAAGCCTGATCTTCTGCGGTTGCCTGTTCTCAGCCCAGGAAACTAGGGTGGAGCTGGGGGTGGAGAGGCAGGAAGACAAACAGATAACGCTTGCCACCTTATGGTCACAGTCCTGTGCAGAGCCTGAAACTTGACCTCAGATGTCCTCTAGGTCAATGATTACCAAACTCCTCTGCAGTTATAATTACCGGAGGAATCTATTTAAAAGGTAGATTCCCGGGCTGCCTGGGTGGCTCAGTGGGTTAAGCCTCTGCCTTCAGCTCAGAGTTCTGATCTCAGGGTTCTGGGATCAAGTCCCACAACAGGCTCTCTGCTAGGCAGGGAGCCTGCTTCCTCCTCTCTCTCTCTCTACTTGTGATCTCTCTCTCTGTCAAATAAATAAAATCTTAAAAAAAAAAAAAAGGTAGATTCCCAGGCATCACTGCCCAGGCAGACTTATCCATCAGGGCTGGGGTGGGATATAAGAACCCGCAATTACCACACTTACAGGGGATTCTGATATAGGTGGGCCCTAAATCACTTTCTGGTACACACTCCTCAATTTCCTGAGGCTCAGAGAGGGTGGGTAACTTTCTAATGTCACACAGCTAAGGGGGTTCAAAACTTGGGTGAGGATCTAGGACTTCTGATCCAGCTCAAGACAGGTCAGGGGGAACAGAGCTAGATATATGGAGGGCAGAGGACAATTTGAAAAGTCCCAGGAAGGATCCCATGATGAAAGACTTGCCACTATGTCTGAAATTCCACCTTAGACATTTATTCCTTTGGGTCTTAAAGATATTAGATTTCCCAGAGTCCACCGCTGAAAATGCTAATCTTTCTGGGGTGAAGCTTTCTAAATTGTTGCAACAAAAACATTGACAGCTAGTTTCTTGGCACCTTCCACCAGGGATGAAGGCCAGGGAGAAGCAGAGACTGTATGCTAGGAGTTCGGGGCCCTGGACGGAGCAAGGGTGTCTGGGAAGGGGTGTGGGCACAAACCAGAATCAGACGTCACGTGCTTTATTATCTTCGGAGACAGAGCATCCTGGCAGGGACAGCATGACATCTCAGAGTCAACCTGGCCTGGGTCTGAGCCAGGCTCTGTCATTTCCCAGCTCTGCGGCTACATCCCTCTGAGCCTCAGTTTCCACATTTGTAAAACTAGGCTAACACTAACTCGTGTCCCATTGAGTTAGTGCAAAACTGCAGAATGGTCTGAACACTTCTCCAGCTGGCGTCCTCGGGAAGGCACAGAGAAAAGAACAGTCACCCAATGTCACCTGCCTTCCCTCTGCGGGCCAGAATGAGCAGTGGCTCTGTGGCCAGTTTTGTTCGCTGAGGTGCCCTGGCTCCGGGCATCCCTAGGACCTGGGTACCACAGAAGAAGAGGCTTTGTGATCCCAGCAGGGCTTTCCATTCTTCCCCATTTGGGGATGTGGAAACTCATCTCTGCCTTTTCTTCTCTTTAGGAAACAACAACAACAAAGCCGGATTCCTGTCCTGGGGGACAGTGCTGCCTCCGCCCTGCAGGAATGGTGGTGGGAAGAACTTTTCCGCAGCCCCCCCCTCCCCTGCTAACCACAACTGTGCAGCCCCTGCCTTCCCTCCCTCCTTCTCCGGCTGGCGGCCGGCAGGGTGGAGGTCCCTGGGAAAATTCTCGGAGCCGAGGAGTCAGCAGACGGTGCCCGGGGCCTTGGCGGGCTCCTGGACTCAAGATGCCTCCTCCGCGGCTCAGCCTCCAGTCTGGATGCGCCGACGGGATGTCTGCTGGCCTGGCACTGGCAGGCGGAGCTGCACCGAGCAGGTGACTCACGAGCTCCTTGGGGGTTCCAGAAAATTCAGTGCCCAGGGATGGGGATGGAGTGGCAGAGACAGCGGGGCTGGGGGCCAAGAGAACTGGAACTTTTTGCCTCTGCCACTGTCGCTGCAGGAAGCTTAGGACCCATGGTGTCTCCTACAAAGACAGCCACAAGTCTGGTCTGGGAACTGGAAGGCAACCCCCGTTGCCCTCTGCTCCTGGCTTCTTCCCCTGGGGCAGAACAGCTTCTCTCTTATGACTCAAACCATGCATATGCATTATTGCAAAGCTAAGATACAGGGAAGAAAAAGAATTATTATCCCAACTCACTATTTAGAGAAAATCAATTTTGACTCTGGGTTGCATTCCTTCCCAGACTTTTACATAAGACAGAAAACAGAGCAATGCCAAGTGGGGTCTGCCACCTGTTTCAGGAAGTGTGAAAAACACGAGTGAGCACAGAGAAGCTTCTATTGCCATTTGACATGGCCACCGCATTTGTATTTATTGTGTTTTCCAAAAGTATTGACTTGTAAACAGAATGGACATGACAAAGCGGTCCTCCAAGCCTAGGTGGTTTGGGAGACACACATATAGATATTATTTTAAGAAGCATCTTGTTTTGTATCCCGTCCCCTATCCCGTCTTCATACCAGGTCTCCCTTAACCATCTCACATTGTGCCTAGTGGTCATCCTGCTTTCATGGCATCCGTGTTCCCCAGTGTTTGTTTGCCAGGTCTTAGTGCTGGACATTCAGATGATGTTCAAGGTCATCACCAATAGTTGATGAACATCCTCGTTCAGATTCCCTCTGTGCATTTGTGCCATTACTTCCTGCAGATAAAGTTTCAGAAATGGAAGAGCTGGAAAAAAGGATGCCCATCTTTTTCAGATTTTAGGCACATTGCTAAAAGGATCTGAAGAAAAGCTGACCCAATTCACGGGAGATTTAGGAGAGCTTGGGTTTTCAAGGCAGGCATCGCTGGGTGGGGGGATGAAATTCATATAAAATAGTCGCCTCTTCCCATGACAGTGTTTCAGGGATTTGGAGACTGTGACCATGGATCCCCTTCTCCAGGCTCCTTGTCCCCAAGTCCTTCAGCCGCCCCTCATATGGAACCAAGAGGGGCAGGGCCAGAAGTGGCCTTAAGGATACCCAGCTCAGGAGTTCCCAGTTTGGCTTCTGTGGCGCACTGGTACTACCAGCCAAATGATGACTTCAAGCATCTTGAAAATCAGTGAATTAAGCAATCCAAGATATTCACGCAGGACTTTTCAGAGCATTTGATACATTAATGTGTTTTGTTTGTTTGTTTTAATCTCCAAAAAGGGGCTATAGTTTCCCAGGCTCATTCGACCATGGAATCCTTCAGCGAAGGGCGACTCAAAGAAACAACGGTTCGTGGAAACTTCCCCTGCACCGTGGTTTTCAAACTTCTAAAAAGACACAGAAGGCTTTCTTCAAATTACTGTCTATAAGAACTCTAACAGATTTTATGCAGAGCAGAAAAAAACAGGAACAGAACAACATGGAGGCCTTATGATTCATTGTCCTTCTGAGGGCCTGGGAAGTGTCTCAGAACTCCTGGGGACCCTGTAGCACTATTTGAAGAACACAGCCCCCTGCTCTGTGTCCCCTCCCCCACCCAGGACCATTTGAAAGGTCAGTGTGTGGGGAAGAGGGGGACTCTGTGCATAGCTAGCAGCATTTGAGGAGCACTTCTGGGTCAGACCCTAGGCAAGTGTGGGACTCTAGAGAAAAACAAGACACATTCTGTTGTCCCCCAAAAGTCTCAATTCTGCTGTGTGAGATGCACACAGACACATGCAAAGAGAATTACAAATAGAAAAAGTATGTAATAAGCACATTCAGTTTTTCATCTGCCACATAGCCCGTCCTTTGGGAAGCTGTGTCTTTCTCTCTTACTCCATTATGGACAAGATACAAATCACAATATTCCAGGTTTCTGGTCTACCAGGTGGTAATGTGATGCTTGCCTGGCCATCACTGGACCCTATTCTCCTGGTCTCAGTATCCAGTTGGGGTCGGCACATGATGCAAACCCAGCCAATCAGAATCATTCCCTAGGGTCGTAGCCCAAGGCTCTTTCAGATGGGGCCACTACGTTGGGATGATGGGAACCTGCTGCTGAGAGTGAGTTCTTTTTCCACCCCCCCACCCCCACCACTGTATGGAGGTACTCCACCTGTAGCAGGAAAGAATAAGGGCACAGCCCCCACAAAGACAGGGGTATAGCGATGAAAGCCGAGAGAGTCCTAATGTGTTCATTTCTGGGACCTGCTCTCAGCCTGCACTTTGCAGATGCGTGAGCCAATTAGCTCCCCTCAGGGGCTTACACGAACATGAACTGCATTTCTGTTGTTCGTTATCGAAGGTGTCATTGACTGATGCAAGGAACAAAAGAGGTCAAGGAGGGAGAGGTCTCTTTCAGCCAGAATAGCCAGAAGAGATACCTCAGAGGATGTCCAGCTTGAACTTGACTTGGAGGATGTAAATCCTATAGATAGGAGGGGGCAGAGCACTGCGGGTGGATGGGAGGGTGTGAGCAGAAACTGAGGGTTGGAAAAGTATAACAGTTGACTAGAAAACAAGGGAGTACTTGGAAAGACAGTTTTGGGCCATTTTGTAGGATGGCCTTGAAATTGAGGGTGTAAGTTTTAAATGTTATCTGGTTGGCATCAGGGAGCCACTGAGAGTGTTTGAACATGGGTGATGGGCATAGAGGAGGTATGGTCTGATTGGTGTTTTAGGATGACCCCTCTGACAGCAGGACACAGCTGGGACATGAGGATGAGGGATGGGGAGGACCACCACTGAATGAATGGGAGCACTGAGCTGCCACGCGTAGAACAGAGAAGTAAAGAGGAAATGCCCCAAGTCCTGACCTGGGAACAAGGGGACAGATTGGATCAAGCCACTATGAACTGAGCCATGACCCCCCCCCCCAATTCACATGTTTTGAAGCCCTAACCCCAGTGTGGCTGTATTTGGAGTAAGGAAGTAATGAATGTTCAAGGAGGTCTTAAGGACAGAGCCCTGAACCTGTAGAATTAGTGTCCTTATAAGAGAAGGTACCAGAAAGCACCCCCCACTCTCTCTCCCTTTACCACATGAGAACGAGAAGATTTGAAACCTAGGAAGAGAGTTCTCACCAGGCATCCAACTGACCTGCACCTTGATATCTTGATCTTGAACTTCCCAGACTCCAGAACTCTGAGAAATAACTCTTATTTAAGCCAACGAGTCTATGGTATTCTGTTACGGCAACTGGAGCAAAGACAAGACCACATGGGACATCCCATGAAGGCATCTGGCAGACAGGTAGAGACAAAGAAGTGAATTTGGGTGAACCTCCCCCTGGGGGCACTCTTCTTGGTGGTACAGATCTGCCTGCACCTGGGGTCAGGTACCCAGACAGTCAGGTGTGACCATTACCACCATCTATGACAAACCTTTTTCATCATCCCATACAAAAACTCCGGGCCCATTAAATAAAAGTCCCCCCTTTTCACGTCCTCCCAGCCCCTGCTAACGTTGATTTCATTTTGTCTTTATGAGTTTGCTTATTTTAGGTACCTCGTATTAATGGAATCATGCAATATTTGTCCTTCTGTGTCTGGTTTATTTCACTTAGGGTAACGTTTCCAAGGCCCACCCATTTTGTAGCCTTTATCAAAATTTCTTTTCTTTTCTTTTTTTAAAGATTTTATTTATTTATTTGACACAGGTCAGAAGTAGGCAGAGAGGGGGAAGCAGGCTCCCTGCTGAACAGAGAGCCCGATGCGGGGCTCGATCCCAGGACCCTGAGATCATGACCTGAGCTGAAGGCAGAGGCTTAACCCACCGAGCCACCCAGGCACCCCCAAAATTTCTTTTCTTCTAGTGACTGAATCATATTCCGTTGTACTTATATACCCCATTCATCTGTGAATGGACTCGTGGGCTGTTTCCTCCTTTTGGCCGCCGTGAATAAGACCGCTCTGAACACTGGTGTCAGCAGCTGGAATCTTGACCACTAGGGCTCAACCAGTGCCTTTTTTTTTTTTTCCTCCTGAATCACTGGAAATCATTTCTAGGTACAAAAAAAAAAAAAAAAAAACCATAAAAGAAGAGTAGAAGAGGAATAGTGTTTGAATTGGGATTTGATTTCTCCCACGATCTTCCCACATCTTGTGGCAGCTCCATAAACCCGATACAGCTTCCTAGTGCTCTGTGAAAACCTGAGTCTGGCCCTCAGGTCCAGCTTCCCCTTAAAGGTGGTGCTGCCTTGACCTCCACCCCCACAGCAGCAAATGGACATTAGCATTCAGTCTGCTGCTCAAGCCCCAAATCTGAACCCTCTACTTATCCATCCTCTTACATCTATTCCACAGGCAACTCAACCTTCCAGAATAGAGCCTGACTCTGCACAGTGCTCTGCCTCCCTAGTCCGTGCCATCATCCCCCTGGCTGGAACTGAAATGGATCCACAAAGTCTCCTGCTTCCTCCCACTGCCCCTCTACAACCCACTTTCCTCCCACTGCTGGTGGACTTCGGAAAACAAAAGCCGGATCACACCATGCCTCTCTTTATGGCTCTCTGGTAGCTTCCATTCCCCTTGGCCACCCCTGACTTATCTGGCTCCGTGTCTATGCAGCCACTGCTACCCCGCCAACCGCATCTGGTGCCCCTTTCCCCTGTTCACACCAGCCACTCTGCCCTTCCCTACTTGCTCCTTCTTCGGGGACTTTGAAGTCTGTTGGGTTTTCTGTTCAAAATACCCTTCCCTCTGACCTTTGCATGGTTGGCTGTTTCTCATCTCTGAGAGATCCATTCTCATGTCACCTCCTCCAGGAAGCCTCCCTGACCACCTGATTGGAGCCACTGCTCCAGGCCTCTAGGCCCAGACAATGCCATCCCATAACCACACTTCAGGTCTTTGCAGCTATCTGGAAGTGTCTGCTATCTTTCTTTATGCCCTTGCTCATCGTCTCTGGTCCTCTCTGTCCTGTTTGCCATTCCATCCTGCCCACCATCCTGTTCCCAGAACAGGGCCTGACCGGAAGGCACTCAAGTCTTATTTAACAAGCAAGCAATCAGTTGCACAAGGAAGTGTGACTGGGGCTATCTCTGGAGTCTCCCCGCGTGTCTGGGGTTTGCCATGGGATCCAGGCTCTGCCAACACTTCCTTGTGGCCTGGCATCTCCCAGGAACAAAAGAAGCATCACCATCTTCCAATGGTGGCTGCTCGAGGATCCCTTCCCTGTCACCACCACCAGCTGCTGGAGGAGGGTGTCTAAGAGAACGCGAGCAGGCACAGACATGGACCCCCTTCTGTGAGGCTCTGGGGCTCCACCAGGGAAACCGGTGTACCTGGGGTCCAGCCTCTGCTCCTAGCAGTTCCAGGAAAACCTCAGGGTCTCCTAACATATGGTCTTTTCTGCTCCAGCGAGGAGGGCGATGCTGCAGAGACAGCCTCTCCCTGTCTTGTGGTCGGGCTATTCTTGGGCCCTGGAATGTGCTTCTGCTCGGTGCTGACAGCTGCCACCTCTCCCAGCGGTGCCAGGCCTCAGGAGCCCCGCTCGCTGGGTGGCGAGGGCTTCCTCGGGCCCCACGCCCACCTGCGCACTGGCAGGCGCGGTAGGAGGACCTCAGAACATGTGGCACTGGGGGCTCCTCAGGGCGCAGCCTGGCTCTTCCCCCTCCTGCCAAACAAAAGCTTCCTGCTCTGGCAGGGACAAGAGCCCGTTTCTAATTCTGGAGCAAACAGGCCAAGCCCCTTCCAGCAGGAGGAGAAAGAGGGCTACCCAGGGCCTCTGCCTGATTGGCTTGCTTTTTCCTAGGACTGGAGCAGGACATGAGCCCAGGGTGGAAACATCCACCATCACGAAGTCAGAAGAGTCCCGCCGGTCTAGGGGTGGGACTGCTTTCTCTGCCCCCCACTCTCCCTCCCTCCACTGGCCACACTCCCTGGCACCAGAGCTCCTACCCCACTGTCTCCTGCCTGGTGTCAGCACCGATGGTCCCTGACCTGTGGGCTGCCATTCGCTCTTCCCCCAACACCCAGCTGATCGTGTCCAGACTCTTGCAGAAACTGATAATATCCCCCTTTTCTTCCTGCATCGTTTGCTGAGTCACCAAGCTTTAAGTCACCGTCCCCATCATCACCATACTAGGCGTGCCATCACCATGGTTACCACTTACCGACATCGGCATTGGTGCAGTCGCTATGGGACCAGCACCACACCGAGCACTTGCTACGTCCCATTGACTCCTCATGAAAGTAGTCTTTATTCTCCTCTTCATTTCACAGAGGAGGGAACTGAACTCAGAGAGGTTGAGTCCTGTGTCCAGGATCACACAGCTAGCAGAGCTGGGATGCTCACAGGATGCCGAAGGTCGTCTGCTCAGCCCTCAAGCCCCAAGGCTTCCCATGGCCCCAGAGGTTAGCACCTGATTCTGCAACCAGGTTGCTTGAGCTCTTCGAAGCCCAGTGCCAGCCCTGCCTCTTCCTCGCTTTGTGACTTGTGTTACTATTGACCTCCGTTTGCTCCTCTGTGACATGGGAACAACAATAGCGCCTACCCCTAGGATTGCCACGTGCATTCAAGGAATAGATGGAAAGCGCATAAATCGTTTTCACCCAGTGACTGGGTATGATGTCAATGCACTGTGACAGGTGCAGAAAGTGCAATAAAACACAGCCTCTCCCCTTGTGAGCTTCCAGTCTAATGGGAAAGATTGTCACGTTGTTGGATGAATTGAGCCACAGAAGGGAAAAGAAAGGAGCACACAGGTGTACATGGCAGGGACACTTACCTGCCTCAGGACCTTCCACTCGTGGCAATGCCTGGGCCAACTTCATTGTGTTTTCTAGTACATTTTTGATTTTGGAATAATTTTAGTTGTATAATTTTAGATGTAGAGAAAAGTTGCAAGGGTATTATGGAGAGCTCTCAAATACTCTTACCCCGGCTTCCCCTGATACTAACCTCCTACACAACCACGCTCCATTTGTCAAAACTAAGAAATTAACATTGGTACAACCCTGTTAACTAAACCACAGTCTTTGTTCTGATTTCACCAGTTTTCCCAATCCAGCACTTAATCCTGGAGAACATGTCGCATTTGGCCAGCTTAGTTTTGAAGGATAAATAGAAGTTCGTCGGGGCCGAGCTCTAGGCAGGGGAGATTCTGGGCCTCGTAGAACTAGATGAGCAGGCACCTGGACTTTTGAACACATACCTGAAGAATGTGTTATTTCCCCAGAAGGAAGACAAAGGAAAGAGACCACAGAAGATGTTCATTCTATTAGCTGTTCCCAGACACGCCGCCCCCAGCTCTGACCCCACAGAGGGGTTATAGGAAGAAGTGAAGATTGTGGAATGAGGCCAAGGCCACATCCATGGGCCTGTTTCCTGCATGGAGGGCTCAAGTGAGGGATCTTACAAGCAAGCTCTAGAAGGAAAGAGCACAGTTTTCCAAACTGGGATTGAGCCCTGCATCCTTGGAATGAGGTGGGCATGGATTGGACAGTCCCAGGAAGGCTGCTGGGGTTGAGTTCTCGGTCTTGGAGTGCAGTTAGGTATGTTCAGGAGGAAGGTGGGGGATCTGTGGAGGGCGGTGGCAAAGCAGGGTGTCCTAAGTTCAGGGAAGCCTCTTCTAAGAAAGAACGGCTGCTCTTCTCTTTGACTCACTTTTTCTATCTTGGTCTTTGCTCACCATGGGCTCGGTGAGCCACAGAGGATCCTGGGCTTGGGGGCAACGAGTAGCGGGGTAGCCTGCTCAGCTCTGCACCCAGGCCAGTCCCAACCTCTGCTTACGGAACTTTGTTGGGCTTCTGGGGACTTGTCCTCAGTCTTGGAGCCAAAGCCTTAGCTATTGTAGTGTATTACTGGTCTTGTCTTCCCAGCTGGCAGACCAGGCCAGAGGATCAAGGAACCTTGTTCATTTGTCCTTTTATGCAACACAATACATTGAACAGCAGTCCTGAGCTAGGCACTGTGCTGGGCAATGGAGGGGGCTTCCCGTGGAGCTCTGTTCTCCCAGTAGCCTACCTTCAACAGGAATTACAAAGGATATAAAACTTTTTGTAACCCCATAGAGTTGCCTACCGCTACCATAACAAATTATCACGAATGTAGTGTCTTTTTATTTATTTAAATTCAATTAATTAGCGTACAGTGTATTATTAGTTTCAGAGGCAGAGGTCAGCGATTCATCACCTGTGTGTAACACCCAGCACTCATGACATCACACGCCCTCATTACTGCCCCTCACCGAATGACCCCCTTCCCCCTTCCAGCAATCCTCGGTTTGTTTCCTATGATTAAGAATCTCTTATGGTTTGTCTTCCTCTCTGATTTCCTCTTGTTTTATTTTTCCCTCCCTTCCCCTATGCTCCACTGTTTTGTTTCTTAAATTCCACATATGAGTGAAATCATTTGATAATTGTCTTTCTCTGATTGGCTTATTTCACTTAGCGTAATACCCTCTAGTTCCATCCATGTCATTGCAAATGGCAAGATTTCATTTTCAATGGTTGCATAATATTCCAATGTATGTGTGCACGTGTGCATGGGTGCACACGTGTGTGTATCACATCTTCTTTATCCGTTCATCTGTTGATGGACATCTGGGCTCTTTCCATAGTTTGGCTATCGTGGACATTGCTGCTATAAACATTCAGGTACATGTGCCCCTTCAGATCACTATATCTGTATCTTTAGGGTAAATACCCAGTAGTGCGATTGCTGGGTCATAGGGTAGCTCTACTTTCAACTTTTTGAGGAACCTCCATGCTGTTTTCCAAAGTGGCTGCACCAGCTTGCATTCCCACCAACAGTGTAGGAGGGTTCCCCTTTCTCTGCATCCCTGCCAACATGTTGTTTCCTGGTTTGTTAATTTTAGCCATTCTGACCAGTGTGAGGTCGCAAACACAGTGTCTTAAAACAACATAGATCTAGTATCATACAGATTTGGAGGTCTGAAATCCAAAAATAAGTCTCCCTTAGCTAAAGTCAAGGTATCAGGAGGCCTTGTTTCTTCCAGAGGCCCCAGGGGACAAGCTGTTTCTGCATCTTTGTCAGTTTCCAGAGGTTCTGCCTGCATTCCTTAGCTCCTGGCCCCTTCCTCCATCTACACCAGCAATGTAGCCTCTTCCCTCCTCCCTGGCCCATGCTCTGTCCTTACATCTTTCTCTGTTATAAGGATCCCTGCGATTACTGTCAGCCCACCTAAATTGTCCAGGAGAATCTCCCCATCTCAAGATCCTTAATAATATCTGTGAATTCTCCTTTGCATTGGAAAATAACATATTCCCAGGTTCTGGGGATTAGGACATGGCCATCTTTGGGGGACCATCTTTCTGGAAACAGTGAAGGAGCCCAGGGTCTAACATCCACAGACCTGGGTTTCAATGCATGCCTTGTATTTCCTACTGTGTGCCCTTGACTCACTTAATCACTCTGTGCCTTCATTTCCTCCTCTGTAAAATGAAGCTAACAAGGGAAACTTAGCTCAAGGGTTGCTATAAGAAATATATAAGCTAGACTATGAATTCTAGCCCTAGAACCTTAGCTAGAAACAACCAAAGTTGCCTTTCTGCTGCTTGAAGTAGAAAAGTAGCCACTCACAAAGCCAATCAGGAAGGCTGGAAATCTAGGGCCAGAAAATGTCAGAAGGCAGAGTTGGCAGCCACAGTGCAAGCCAAGCTCCCTGAACCCACCCAACGAGGGTTTCCAGATCCCTCGCCCAAGCCTGTGCGCCCAGCGCCTGTCGCCTGTCTCCTGTCGCTGTCCACTGCCCCTTGGGTCCCTGCCACAGGATGCTGGCAGCCCTGGGGCTCAATCAAGTGCGGGAGAGTGTGATTGGGTGGCTCAAATCACATGACTCCTCCCGGTTGCCAGGGCCCCTAGGAAAGCTAGGATGGGCTCTCTCAGCCTCTTGGCCCAGGGCTGGCTCTCCTCCCTCTCCCCATGCATGGGATGGGGAGTTCTTCAAACCCAGAAAAGTGTTCAGCCCCCAAATGGAGCACTCCCTCAAGGCCACTTGGGATGCTCGCGAGCCCAGGCTTCATGCCGAGGGATGCAGTACCATTGCACCCATTCCCGGGAACCACAGAGGGAACAGAGCGGCCTCCCAGTCCCTGGCCAGAGTTGCCCAGATGCGGCCCGAAGTCCCGGGCACTCTTGTCCAGATGCCCGCCAAACCCCGAGGACGACAGCCACCCCTGGGACGGCATCTGGTCAGCGAGCCCCTGCTTGGGCTGGAGAGCTCGCAGAGCTGGCTAACTTCGTCAGCTTTTGTTGGAAGGAGAAGAGAAGCCCAGAGAGCGAGAACGAGCATGAAGCCAGGCAAAGGCGTCCGAAAGATGTTTTTAATGTGCATCCGATTATGCAGCCCAGCTTCCCGGCACGTTCCTGCCTGAAGACAGCTTGATGATTTGAAGGCAGCCGCGGTCAGATTGTATACCTGTCAACTGCCTCTCGGCGCTCGCAGGGGCCCAGGCTCTAATGAGGCCTGACACCTCAGGAATCCAGCAGGATTCGAAACAGCCGCAGAGGGCAGGAGGGGAGGCAGGCGGGGCTGGCTCCGGCCACTTGGGCCCTGCCTGGAATGCACCAGAGGAGGATGGGAGGGAGCCCGGAGGCTCCGGCTCCAAGATGTGCCATGGCCATTGCTGAGGGGACAAAGGGTACGTCACATCGCTGCTCTGAGCCTCAGTTTCCCGGTCTGTAAAGTGGGTCTTCTTTCAAAGGTTCATCAGGGAGATCCCAGATAGAGTATACACAGTGCCTAGCTCACAGCAACACCTAATAAACGATCATAATGGGTCTTATCTACATTGCCAACACCCCCATCGTCCTGCTCATTCTTGACTGTGTTGACTGGCGAGCTGCTTCAAAACTCTACCTTCCGGACATTGACCCACCGTGATATATTCTTCCAGCTTCCTGGAGATATAACATCACGTTATATGTCAAATAAGGTGTACCAAGTGTTGATTTTATCAACACTTTTAAGATTTTATTTATTTATTTGACAGAAGAGAGAGAGATCACAAGTAGGAACAGAGGCATTCAGAGAGAGGAGGAAGCAGGCTCCCGGATGAGCAGAGAGCCCGATGCGGGGCTCGATCCCAGGACCCTGGGATCATGACCTGAGCCAAAGGCAGAGGCTTAACCAACTGACCCACCTAGGCATGCCATATCAAGACTCTTTATCAAGTTTTATCAACTTGATAAATTTTCAAGTTTTACCAACACTTTTATCAAGTTTAAGGTGTATAAAGTATTGATTTGATCCACTTGTATATTGCAAAGTGATGACCACTATAGGGTCAGCGAACCTCTCCATCAGGTCACATGATTAACTTTTCCTTTTCGAGCTGACAACATTTAAGATTACTCTTAGCAACTTTCAAATATATAATACAGTATTATCAACTATATACGTACCACGATTCATTGGTTTACTTCCATAAGAGCCTGCCGGGAGAATGTTTAGCCTGAGGTGAAATGTTAGAGATGAACTTGGCCGACTTGTCCACCTTCCTGTTGAGGAAACCCAGGCTCAGAGCAGGTAGATTACTTACCCACGGTTTAACTGCTTGGTGGCAGAGGAGTTTTGACAGCAGGGAGGGCAGACAGAACATCAAGCCCCCTCTTCGTGGAGTCACTGCCATGACTCTGACCCCAGGCATGTCTGATAATTGCAGAGAAGAGCCATAGCCAGGATTCTGGGGTCATCAAACATCCTTCTGGAAAATAGGGATTGAGCATGTCTGAGCCCTCAAGGAAGGCACAGAGATGTATAGGTGAGTTTGGAGAGTGCCAGTCTGTATGCCTGATGGAGAGAACAGTCCCGTAAACAAATGGTTCTGGACTCCTGCTGAAAACAGCCAGAGCGGGTGAGATGAATCCTTCTTAGGGAATGGGTGTTTTCACAGGAGCTGGCAGTGACCTCCAGCTTCAAGAAATTCACAAGATGAGATGAGGAGCACCTGGGTGGCTCAGTCTGCCTTCGGCTCAGGTCATAGTCCCAGGGTCTGGGGTCCAGCTCCACATCAGGCCTCCCTGCTCTGCCGGGGGGGGGGGGATGCTTCTCCCTCTGCCCCTCCTCCTGCTCATGCTCTCGCATGCTCTGTCTCTCAAATGAATAAATACAGTCTTTAAAAAAAAAAAAAAAGAAAAGAAATTCACAAGATGAGATTCAGGGAACAGGGGTAGGAAGAATCATGTCTGGTTAAGGGACGAAGAGGGTCTTCACGAATGAGATGGGATTCACCTGACACTGAGAAGATGCAATCAGATTTCCACAGACAGAAAAAGGTAGAAGGGCAAAGCTGGAAGCGGGCACAGCCTGAGCAAAGGCATCGAGATGAGAAAGCACAGGCTGTGCTTGGAAAAGACCAGCTCGGTTTGACCAGAGAATAAGGAGCAAGAAGCACGAAGTGGGTAGCACGAAGGGCCATGTCAAGGAAAATTGTACTTAGTGCCAGGAGAAGAGGGAGACATGGAAGGTTGTAGGGCAGGGAAGTGGAGCAGGGAGAAGTAGGGCGAGATGAGCAGGGAGTGGATGTTCCCCCATCACCGAGACTTGCCGGCACTCCCACTGACTGTCTTGGTAAACCTGGCTTTCCAGAGAATTCTCTGCCTGGAAGGCTGGTGGGCAAGTTTGCTTGGGTAGCTCCAGCGTACTGATGAGTAATGAAAACAGGCTGCCCCTGTCTCATGAAGGAGACAAAACAACCTCCTTGAGGGTCAGGGGACCCACCACCAAGGGGAGTCCAGATGCCTCCTCATGAGGGGTTTGGGAACCATTCACCGGGGCAGCCAGAAACCTGTGCAGGCCTGGGCAGGTCTTGGTGGCCCACGTCTCGTGTCTCCATGGTCCGTCCATGCTCGGAACTGGGGCCCCAGCTGCCGAGAGCTGGCTCGGTGTTCAGGTCCTCGAGGGGAAGGGCGTCTGCCCCAGGACGCATCCTCCATCAGTGGCGTGGACCACACTTGGGCTCCTCCCAGTTTGCTCCTGCTCTGTTCCCGGGCAGATGGCGATGGAATCAGTGTTCCCCTCACGTCTGCTGTAGAGTTTCTTGGCTCTTCCCTTCCCTGTACAGGAACGTCCCTGTGAGGGCGCCCAGCCGGGCCGTGAAGGCAGGGCTCCCTGGCCGAGTGCTGCCCCGAAGGCCCGCCTTCCCTCAGGTGCCCTCCTCCCAAAGCGCTTTTCTCTCTCCCAGACAAGAGCTCCCTCAACGGCGGCAGCTGGGATATGAAGCTGTCCCTTTCTTCTGTGCTGGGGTTTACCGTCTAATTCCTCCGGGCCTGCTCACTCCTTGGCATGTTCCCACCAAGTTGTGCTGACCCCACTAAGCCCCTCCCATCCTCTCCGGCCCGGGTCCTGCCTCAGTCTGGCCAACTTACCCACCAGCACCTCCCAGGACACCCATGCTCCAGCTCTGTGACAACGGCATTATTCACGTCTCCTTGATGGTAAGTGACAGAAACACTGGCTGGACTTGTGGACAGCAAAATGCAATGGAAGAGAATAGAATAGAATAGGAATTAGCTAGTACAACGGGGGAACTGTGGGGATGGGGACAAGACTGAATCCAGAGTTCAAAAATGCTAATCATTGATTTTCTCCCTCCTCTGCCGTCCACAGTCAGTGTGTGCCTCATTCTTGCCTCTTGCAAATGAGCTCCTGTACAAGATAAAGAAAGGATCTAGGATTTCCAAATTTCTGGCTTTCCAGTCTATCGAGCATAGTGGGAATGAAGCCAGCAGCTGCTCCCAGTTCCTTACAGGGAAGAGCTCTGGTGGGCCAGGGGCAGTGGGGGCGTGGGGAGGGGGCATCGCGCCTGCCGCATTGTTAGGATTGGATGATTGGCCCAGCCTGGGTCTACTTGTGCTCACCTGTGAGGCTTGGGAGCTGGGATTGTCACCACCATGAATCACTTCTGTTTCTAGGATGGGAAGAGAAACAATGTCAAAGGAAAGAATAATTTCCATGTACCAGCGCCCAGAAGAGAGAGCGGCGGGCATTAGGGTGCCCTCGAGTTAGTCCAGGATGGTTTGAATAAGGGGGCCTGCCCCCACTCCCTGGGGCCATCCTGGAAGCTGAAAGGAGAGGCATGAGAAGGGTCCCAACGGGGCGACAGAGCAGTGGTCTTCACACTAAGGGGGGAGCTGGAGGCCCCCAGCTGGGAACTTCCCAGCTTCCCCAGCAGGGAGATGCCAAGGGGCAGAAGCCACCGTGAGGAGAGGAGACAGAGGAATCTGAGGAAGGCAGAGCCTGCTGGGTGGCCGTGTATGAGGGGCTGGGCCCAGGGAAGGGGTGCCTGGCCACTCACCAGGTCAACCTCTTGTCTGCCTGCCTCCTCAGGCTGTGTGGGAAGATCCCTGGCTTGTCATGAGGCCCAGGTTCGCATCCTGACTGCACCATCAGCTGACTCTGGGCCCTGAGCCGTCACCGGCCTCAGTTCTGCCCCCCGCCCCAATGACATGGGGAGGTTGGGTTGGAAACAGCCTCAGCCTTCCCCAGAGTCAGCCCCGGCTCCTCCCATCTCCCCAGGAGTGAGAGCGCCCCAGAAGGCCCTCAGAACCTGGGAATGTGCCCCCGGCCTCGGCTTCCCCTCAGCTCCTGCCCGAGGAAGCTGGGGAGCGGTTGGCAGGGTAGCCAAAGGTCCTCTCACCTCCCCCTCTTCTCCCTGAACCATTTCTGCTTCCCCCTTTCTTTCCTCTTTTGGCTGCAAAGCACATACAGATGTGGGGCTGTCGGCCACAATCAGGGGGCTCAGGTGAGGAATGGGGCCTGGCAGCCCTTGGCTTGTACTCGTTTGCCTGAGTGCAATTTCCCCATAATTACACTTCCTAACTTTTCAGCATCTGTGAAAGATCATCTTCTGACACAGCGGAGTCAGGCTTGCGCCGGCCAGGAGGCAAGGCCCTTCGTTCAGAATCATTTTCAACAGGCAGAGAAAACACATTCGCTCTTTCCTTTCCGGCATGTACTTTGTTCCCAGGAGACCGGCCTGGGGGCCTGCTGGTGGCTCCGAACAGCCTGAGCCCCGGCGCCTGCCACCCCGTCACCCGCCTCGGGCCTCTGTTGCTCTTGGGCGCGCCCACTTGCAAGCTGCCCCGCACAAATTCCCAGTCATTCCCGGGGACACGTGGAGGCTCCCCTCTGCCTCGCCCTGGTAGCTCCATGACCCTGGTAGCTCCACCTCCCCAAACCATCCCCCACCCATGTTCTCTGCTGTCACCCTGTCACCCACAACCACGCTGTCACCCACAGTGGACATGTGCCCAGATGCCCCCCGTAACTGCTCTTTGCTGTCTCCTCAGAGCGACACTGAGTCTGGCCCATACCGTCACACACATGCCCTTGTGACATCCAACCCCACCACCCCACAGCCTGCAAAGCACTCCTCTTCCATCCGGGGCCAGCAGAGATGTCACCCGACCAGAGATCCCGTGCCACCTCTCCTGGGATCTCAGAGAAAGACTTGGGTTGATAGAGGTGGGGACCAGGAGGAGGGACAGAGAGAAGTGAGAACCATGGACACTCTGGGAAGGAAGGAACCATGGGACCTCATAAAGGCCTTGACGATGTGGCCAGGTCTCTGGCCATGAGCCACAGCTCAGGGGACAGTAATGGACACAGTGTGTGCAAAGGACCACATGGGGACGAGGCTCCGTGTACTCTAATCTCCCCACCTGGGGCCTGCTGGTCCCCAGGGCTGGCGACCCCATCCCACCACCCCAGAGTCAATAGACTGTGAGCCAGGCAAAGCACTCCCACTGTGCTAGAAACCTAATCCCCCCAGGGCGAGTCATGCCCGGGTCCTCAGACAGGGCCTCCTGCTCTCAGGTCTGTAGGAAGTATTCCTGCTTCCAAGACCAAGAATCTGGAAGGAGCCTGGGTCTGGGGTGCGGTTGCAAGCAAGCTATTCTTTTGTCCACTGAGACCCCTATGAGGCATATGTCTCCTATCCTGAGCTCAGGGCAGACGATCCCAATCAATCATGACACAGAGAGGTTAAATAATCTAGCAAAGGTCACACAGCTGATACATCCATAAGAGGAGCCAACTTTTGAGCCTGGGCTGTCTGAATTCAGTCCTTGGTCCTAACCACCATGCTGTACTGTCCCATATGAGCTCTGGCCCCTAGCCTCAGAGGGGTCCCGTGCAGCCTGTATAGCTCACCAACAGAATAAGAGACAAAAGCAAATCCCCCAGTGAGGAGGTAGCAGAAAGCAGGATTAAATGTGGGGGTCAGTGCAGACACGAATCTAAAGTCAGCCTCTGCTGCGTACTGGCTATGGGGTATGGGATTCGGGAGGTTCGGGATTTGGGGGGATTGGGATTTGGGGGGTTTGGGACAGGCGACATAACCCTTTGGAGCCCATTTCTTCCACTCTAAAAGGGCAACAATCATAAGTCTTTTAGAAAAGTTCAGGGGCACCTGGGTGGCTCAGTGGGTTAAGCCGCTGCCTTCGGCTCAGGTCATGATCTCAGGGTCCTGGGATGGAGCCCCGCATCGGGCTCTCTGCTCAGCGGGCAGCCTGCTTCCTCCTCTCTCTCTGCCTGCCTCTCTGCCTACTTGTGATCTCTTTCTCTCAGTCGAATAACTAAATAAAATCTTAAAAAAAAAAAAAAAGAAAAGTTCAAAAAGCCCCCAGTTGTAAATGAATATACGGCGCCATTTTATTGATCTGGGAAGCAGAGTCCCTGCTGTGTCACTCACAATGGCCAAAAGGTGGAAGCAACCAAGTGTCGATCCAGAGAGGAACAGAAGAACGAAATGTGGATAACCTTACAACGGAGTAGTATTCAGCTTTAAAAAGGAAGGACGCCCCTTTTTAGGAGCTACTCTGAAAATCTTGTGCTCAGTGAAATAAGTCAGTCATCGAAGATTCTGTGTGAGCCCGCACATTTGGGGTACCTAGAGCGGTCGTCCGTTCAAAGAGACGGAAGGTGGAATGACACTTGCCAGGGGCTGGTGGGGAGGGGAAAGGAGGAGTTGTTGAGTGGGTATAGAATTTCAGAGTTGCAAGATGAAAAAGTTCTGGAGATCTGTTTTACAACAACGTGAATACGCTTAGCACTCCTGAAGTGTACACTTCGAAATGGTCTATTTCATGTTTTGCAGATTTTACCACAGTTTTCAAAAAAAAAAAAGCCAAGTCCTGCAACGGGCCCAATAAAGTGTGAGTTGGGTGATGTGGGTGAACGGAAGGGGTGGTGACCTCCGCTGGGGAGGGTTTGAGAAGCTCTGAAAGGAGCTGGCTTCTGAGATGAGGTTTTGACAAGGCCACCTGGGATGGGGCAGGTCAAGGGCGAGGACAAGCCCATCATCCGCTGTCCAAGAAACAATCCCTCGGTCCCTACCTGACCCCTGACCCCCACTTGGTGAGGCTCAAAGGAGAGAATGGGTGGTTGGGATATCTTGAGGGGAAGGGCTGGGAAAGGGGGGCAGCAAGCAGGCTCGCAGGAGGCCAGGGCCGCACTGAGGTCTCCGTGAGCCCTCATGCTGGCCTTCCAGGCACCCCTTATCTTAGAGAGCCTGTTCTCAGGGCAGGTACCAATCCCACCAAGGGCCAGTTGGCTTTCTGGTAGCCCCTGCAGTGTGTCAAGCCAGGCAGAACAGTGAAGGAAAGGGGAGGGAAACCAGAGACCATAGACCCATCCCAGCCCCCAACACAACAAGGCTTAATAACACCATGTGTTCCAGAGAACCCCAGAAACCCTCATGGGCACCGGGTGCCCAGCACAGAGAGGCTCAGCCTGAGCCTGGGAATCAGCAGCATCCTTGTTCCTGCTCTGTCAGTCTGATGACATCTTTATCTTTCAAGGGGCCTGCATTATCCCATTCATTTGGTGAATTCACCGAGGTCCTCTCTGTGCCCCACCCCAGGGAGGGGAGTCCCTGCCTTTGCCGCTCCTGCCCCTACACCTGCTCACGGGGCTTGTCCTGGGTGTGAATCCTGGCTCTGCCACCTCCTAGTTCTGTGGCCTTTTAGGGCCTCAGCTTCCTTATCTGTAAAAGGGGTATTTAATAGTACCCGATTTATGGGACTGGGAAGGGCCTCCAACCATGCCCGGCACATAGTGAATGCTCCATAACTCTGAGCGCTTCTTATCTTTGTCAATATGCTGTCCTCTTCTGTCCTTTTCCTCTTCTTGTTCACCCTGTTTATCTGACCTGAGTAAAAACACATGTATTTACTTTGTTCCGAGCACAAAGGGTGCCCACTCAGAGCAGGCAGCTGAGTTGAATGCACTCCTTCAGTGGGGTCACTGCTAAGTCCAACAAGCATCCTCTGACATGCTTGGGTGAGCTCACAGGGTGCACTGCTGCCCCAACTTGCGCCCTCTTGCATGTCCTCTTTGGAAGAGAGGCTACTCCTAAGGACACAGGAACTTGACAGACTTGCTTGCTGCAGAGCCCAGGCCAGCCCCCAGGTCTCCTGAGCCCTGGCTGTGTGCTTTCCCACCCAGAAGCAGTGACAGCTAGAAGATCGCAGCCCAAGTCCAGCTGATGGGGGCTCCTCCCTCTCAGCCCCGCCCTGTGCTCTCAGGGAGCAAGAACAGCAGTGGGGAGAGAAGAGCCGAGGGGCTGGGGTTTGGCCGAGTGAACCGGTGAGCAGGTGGGCAGGTGGCATGGGAGAGACCCCACTGTGTCCATTCCCTGTCCTCCCGGGGGCATCGCCTGCTCTGACCCAGAGCTTGGGCAAAGGCGTTGAGCTCACCCCGGGGCTGTGGCAACAGGCAGTGTCGGCTAAAGACGTCATGTTCTCCCACGAAAGAGGGAGTGAGGGCCGGGGTGACATCTGGACGGGACTCCAAAAGGCCTCCCTGGCACCAAGGGCTGGGAAGCCCGGGGCTGCCCTGACATGCCCTCCCTCCCAACACCCCACACCCCCGGCCTCGCTGTGGTGCTTGCTGGGAACCCAGACCTCTCGGCAGCCCTGCAGGCACCCTACAGCTGGACAAATGGGATCAGGCTTCTGTCATTTTAACACATTGCCCGCTTGGGAGCTGCCGGCTTGGAGCCATTCCCGTCACTCGTTGGACCAAGGGCAGGACCGCTCAGCTCCGTCAACTGGCCAAAACATCACCATCCCGGTTTTAGGAGTGGGCATGGTCATCAGGGACATGCCGCATCCTGCCATGTAGCCCCTGGGCAACCTTGGGCAAGGCTCTCTTCTCTGGGCCTCAGCGTCCCCATCTGCAAAAGGGCTTCATCTTACCAGGACCTTCTCAATGATGAACGCCCTCATCCCTTGCCAGGGAGCCAGGCGGGACCCCAACTGAGAAGCAGCCATGATACAACCCAAGGCCCGGGCTCCAGCCGAATGTGCATTCCTGTCGGCAGGAGGGACAGGACAAAAGGAAAGAGGTGACAATTGTCAGACAGCAAGAGCCACCAGAAGTAAATAAAAAAATTTAAAAAATGATGTGATAGAAAGGCAGGAATGTCTGTGGTATTTGGGGGACCCAGCAAAAGTACAAATGGGGGGCCCAGCCCGTGCCCCCTCTCTTCTACCTGGTATCCCCCACCGCAGCCTGAGGGGCCTCACAGGCAGCACGGACACGTCAAAGCTCTGTCGGCCTCTCTGTCACCCACACTGCACATCCGCCACGGCCACCCCTCAGGCCAAGAGCCCGGGGTTGCTCACACATGCACCACGGTGTCCCGCCTTGAAGGACAGACCAGGGCAAGAGGTCCCCGCGCCCAGAAGCGGGCTCAGAATGTCCACACAGGGCATTCTGGAGTTCGCAGAGCCCTGAACGTGGTCTGGGCGAGAGGATTGTTCTCCAGGGACACCCAGCCCCTCGGCCCATGGACTCCACACCTCATGAGATGGTGGGGGGGGTGGTTGCCAGGGCGGGCCCTCTACATCAGGTCTGGGGGCTGGTCCTAGAGGTGGTCACAGGGCAGGGGTACTGATGCGGAGTAGGTGACGAGGGGAGGGTCCTGATGGCCCCGGAAAAAGCCTCCCGGGGCCTGTGTGTGAGTGGCTCCTGCAGCTCTCCCAGCCGAAGGCCCAGGCTCCCAAGCCTCCAGGCCTTTGGGCCCACCCTGTGCCCCAGCCAATCCGGGAGGGGCCCCGGGAGGCCACCTGGAAGCAATCTTCCCGGCCTGCTCCCTGAAAGTGAAAGCCACTGCTTTGATAGTCTCCAAATTGCCTTTCTTTCTCCCTTCCTTCCAGGGAGGGCGGCTGCAGAAGTCTGGGAGGGAAACGAGGGAGGAAATTAGCCAAAAGCAAGCGGCCTTGGGTTCTTCAGCATTGGAGACGCAGCCCAAGAGGCCGGTGGGGTTGGGTCTGGCCCCTGTCACCCATTTTCTCTACTCCCGGGGACGGAATCGCTTGAGACCCAAGGCAAGGGGTCAGTTCCTCTAGCCTGGATGCCCTTTACGATCTTTGACTTGTCAGGTTCCCTCTCTGGACCTCTGTCCTTCAGCTCCTGAAGAAGAGAAATTCCAAAGATCCCATTCCCACCTTCCTAACAATGCCGCAGGCTTCCATCCCGTCCCTGTCACCTCCAAGCGCATTTCACAGACTGCTCTGGTAAACACCAAAGAGTAACACTCCATTATAACTCACGGGGCCCCACAGTCTCTAGCCTTTTGCAAAGCATCTTCAAACACTTCAACATCCCACCCACCAAGAGGTGGAGACCACGGCCCCTCCCCTGGAATCTGGGCCAAGCTTAGCCACTGATGGACCCCTAGACTGGGGTGGACGTGACACCAAGTGACCTCCCACGGTGCATCAGAGGAGGCCACGCTGCTTCTCCTGGGTTCACTAAATACTCCATCGGAAGCCTTGGGTGCCCTGCCAGGTGTCTGGCTACAGTGAGGCCGCCCAAACCGGCTCTCCTGGAGAGAACCCTCGGAGAAGCTGGAGATTTCTAGAAGAAACAGGTAGCTGGCCAGCTCCCACCCGCTAATCCAGCCCTTCATCCCTGCAGCTCCAGCCACCATCTGTCAGGAACCAGGAGAGGCTCCAAGTCAGAACTGCTCCGCAAAACCCTTCTTGGGCTCCCGACCCTCAGAAGCTTCGAGAGACCGTGGATGGATTGTGCAGAGCTACAGGGAGGTCTGTTCTGCAATACCAAGAACTGAAAGAGCCACGGTCCCCCACACGGCCTGGGCTGGACATTCTCTCTTTGCCCCCAGATCCCTCTCCACTCCTCTCCTGTCTGTCTGTCCCCAGAAGGCCCCCTCCCCTCCCTCCGTCTTCTGTGTGAACCCCATCATTGGGCTCCCCAGGCTTTTGGCTTCTGGTGGGCCTTAGCTGATTGACGGGCACTCTGAGGAGAACGGGTTGAGGCCTTTACTTCCTGACTTCCTTCTTGCCAGGTCCCGGTGCTCAGCCCTTCTGCCTAAGGCCACAGGTCCTCTCGGGCTCCCCCCGCTGGACGGCTTGCTTTCTAGGTTCTAGTAACATCCCCTCCTGTTAGCGCTCCAGGCCTGAGGGGTAACACCCTCATCCCCCCAACCCCTGGGTTTCCCCATCCCTTTATTGTTCCCTTAACACTGACCGTGCCTTTATAAAGAGCCCTTTGTTAAACTCCCCTCTATTAACCTGCCCAGGAACATCCCCGAGTCCCACCAGGGTCTCCATCGATGGCTAATGGGAGGCCAAATCACAGCTCCCAGTCGGGCGGCCCGACCTCCCAGTCAGTCACCCTACGTTATCCTGATGGGAGGCAGCATGCCTGCGTCTACACATTCATTTATTCCACAAACATTTCTTCACCCCCTGCCAGGGAGTGGGCATTAGTGGGGGGAGGGGCAGGGGACACAGGGGGTAAACAAGTGAATAACTGTGAGATGATTTCAGATACTGTGAGTGTATGAAGAAGATAAAGCAGGTCCTGGATGGAGAAGGACACACAGCGTCAGACACCCTGCATGGGAGACCCATATCTGGGGTGTGGTTCGTACAGAGTATCTTCCAGTATCAGAAGAGCGGTGCCCACAAATCATACGGCATGGTTTTTGTCACACGACAGCCTTTTCCGGCCACTTTCAGATCACTCAGTTGGAGGAACAGAGCAAGAGATCAAGCTCACTGTCATTTGCATTGGTGAACTTCCTGGAAGGCTTTCACAGGTGGACTGGTTGGATGGAGCACCAATATGGATGAAACCAAAATGGTGGAAGTCATCTCTAACACTTGTCTAGAATCCACATCCGACAACTGGCCTGCATCGTTTGCGCAGTCAGCTCTGACTTGGGCTCCGCTCGCTTTGGGAAGATGATGGAGACGGCCAGAGAGGGTCTCTCGGGAAATGGCCAAATCTCTCTCAGCAAAGAACAGAGGCGCCAGGCAAGGCCTCAGAGGCCAGAGCTCCCTTCTCTCCTCAGAAGCAGAGGGGCAGTTCCCATGACACCCGCCCTGGCCTGCACCCCAGCTGGGCACACACAATACAGCCACTTGTTTGAGACCCCAGAGAGGCCATAGGCCTTCCTTGCCTGGGATGGGCTGGAATGAGCGAAAGCTCTGAGCCACTTTCTCCAGCTCTGAGGAGCTCGCTTCCGGCATTTCTGGACATGGTTCTTCCATTTACTTACACTTTTCTTGGTCCTGTCAGAAGTGTGCGATGCTTCTTCCCACCTGGAATTCTCACCCTCTTCTCTCTGGTGTTTCAAATCCTAGAACACTAAGGTCAGTAAAGATCCCAAAGCAGCCACCACTCTCGCTTTTCCGGATGAAGAAGATGAGGCCCAGGGAGGAGGCTGTGTTGGCCAAGCTTGAAGGGTTATTATGAGAACCCTAGCAGTTGGCCATAAGTGTGCCCATCTTATTCTCTAGTTGGTCTTGTGTGTGAGTTTAGCTGCCCCCCTACCCCCCCTACCCCCGGTGAGAGTGGGGCTCGTATTTGCTTCTCTCGTCTCCCTCAAATTCCTAGCAGAAGCCCAGGTACGCACCAGCTCCTGGGTAAATGCTTCCGGCCTGGTTCATTCATTAATGGGCGGCATCCTTGGCTTTGCCCAGCTGAACTATCCCTCAGGGGGAAGAACAGAATTTTCAACTGCAGAGCTGAAGCGAGCACAGAGAATCTCAGATGTTCCACGCCGTGTCCGGTTCATTTCAATTCACAGCATTCTCAGGGAGGGAGTGGGTAGGTGGGTGGTACAGTGTCCCATGTGGTCAGAGGGGCTGCCCCAGGGGTCCTCACTCTTGAAGAAATAAATGCCTCTGCGGGGAGCCCTCAGAGGTTGGCTCCGGGGCTGGATTTGGGTAGTGCCCAAAGCCTGGGAGAACTCGGTGTCCATGGTTACAAGATACAAATCAGCCATTTGGAATCTTTCTCCCTTGGTTTGGAGCACCGACGCTAACCCCAGCCTCCCCTTGACCCTGTTGCAGACCAGAAGAGAGAGGTGAAGGGACAAGGGGCTAGGATTCTAGTCCACAATGAGCTGCCTGAGCTGTCCTGTTTTCAGGGTGCTTTCCTCCCGTGATTTTCAGAGTGTTCTCTTTTAGCTTCTTTCTTTGGTTTCTTCCTGGTTGGTTCGCAAATGGTATATATAGTGATGTCAGCCCAGCTTGTCCCAGAAGAGCTCCCTCCTTGGTTCTGGGCTCCTTTGCCCATTCCCCTGGGTGACCCATTGCCCAGCTGACTGCTGCCCGGGGGTAGGGAGACAAAGGCCCCCTCTTTAGATCAGGCCATGACCTGGGCTCACTGGAGCTTTTACGCATCTCTGCCATTCCTGCCTTTATCAGATTAGCTTTAATTAGACAAATGAAAATCACATGGAGCTGAGGGACAGGAAGCCCTGTGCTTTCAGGAGAGCCTTTCAACAAAAGGATGGGGGATGGGCAGCCATTAGGGAAGGAAAGGAACGGTGGGTGGAGGGATCCATTCATGCCTTCCCCGAAGAAGGATCCAGACAGCTCTCACTCCCTTGGAAGGAACTTTGGAATCTTCTATCAAGAAAAGCTGGAGCATTTTTGTGTCTCTGACCAGATCCCTTTTCGAAATCTGCCTAGGGCTCTCAGAGCAGTGCTGCCCAACAGATACATCACGGGAGCCACACTTATGGGTCACATATATAATTTTAAGATTTTTAAGTGGCCCCATTAAAAAAATTCAAAAGAGACTAATTCACTTTAATAATTATTTTACTTTTATTTAACTGAATATATCAATGTAACTATCATTTCAATGCATAATCAATAAAAAAATTTTAATGAGATATTTTATACTCTTTTTTTTCCCACCAAGTTTTCCGCATCTGCTGTGTGTTTTACACTTACAGCCCATCTAATTTGGACTAGGCCCATTTCCAGTGCTCAGTAGTCGCAAGTGGCCACTGGCTGCCGTATTTAGGGTAACCAGGGTCCCGCTTTGCCCAGGACAGTCCTGGCTTCAGCACAGATAGCCCTGTGTCCCGGGAAACCCTCGGTTTCCTGGTTGTGCTTGACCGAGTAGCCCAGGTTTAGACCATGGCTTCTCCCCAGAGCAACGCACAGACAGCTGTCCTGCACTTTAAACAAGTTTGGTCTCCTCTCATGACTGTTAGTTGGGGAACTCCTGATTGCACTTTACAGATACTTTTTTTTTTTTAGACTTTATTTATTAGAGAGAGAGAGAGTATGAGAGGGGAGGTCAGAGGGAGAAGTCTGCTTGTGGAGTCTCCCAGTGGAGCTGGTAACCTGATGCGGGACTCGATCCCGGAACTCCAGGACCATGACCTGAGCTGAAGGCAGTTGCTTAACCAACTGAGCCACCCAGGTGCCCCCTGCCCCTTTATCTTTACAGATAAAGGAAGAGCAACGCAGAATGGGGAAGGGACTCACCCAAGGTCACACAGTAACTGGCCACACCTAGAACGCAGGCTTCCTGATCTTGGGATGCCCTGTGGCAGCCCAGGGGAGGGGCCTGGCAAGAGCTTGGGGGGAGGGGCTCCGGAGTCTAGACAGGGGTGGATCTGGTTTCTGCAGCTCTGCGATCCTTTCCGGCAAGCAGGCAGTCCCTCTGCCATGAAGCAGGACTATCTGAGGTCTGCCCCACGCAGGGCAGCAGAGGCAAAACCAAGGGCAGCTTTTCCCAAAGAGGGCACAAACCCCACTCAGGGCGTGTGAGATGCCTTGGTGGTTAGTGATTTTGACTCCTGGGCCACTGGGCTCTTTTCAGAATTCTCTTTCTCACCTTCTGATTAGTTAAGGAGAAAGTCTTGGAGGGGGGTTAGGACATCTGTCACCAACACTTGCTGGTTCTTCTTTACACAGAGACCCAGCCTCAGGCTAGGAGAAAGCAACCATATGCTTAAGATTTGTTTTAACTTTTTATTTTATTATTTTTATTTTTTTAAGATTTTATTTATTTATTTGAGAGAGATTGAGTGAGAGGGAGAGAGCATAAGCTGAGGGTAGGGCTGGTTGTGAGGCAGGGAAGGGCAGTGGGAGAGGGAGAAGCAGACTCCCCTGCTGAGCGGGGAGCCAGATGTGGGGCTCGATCCCAGGACCCTGCGATCATGACCTGAGCTGAAGGCAGATGCTTAACCAACTGAGCCACCCAGATGCCCCCCAGATACTGTTTTAAATGCTTTATATGTATCATTTCATATAACATTAGCAACAGGTCTCTAGTTAAGTCCCAATAAAATTATCCCATTTTATGGATGAGGAAAGTAAGACACATTTTAAAAGTTTAGAAACATTGACTTTTTTACACACACACAGAATCATTCATAGTTTACAAACATGTAGGCATACTGTGTACCTAGCAACCTATGAAAACCCAAATCAGACTACACAAAACAAATGAGGACCCAGCAAGCAATGTTGCCATTTAGGGGCCCTGAAGATCACTGTAAATTGGGGGCATCCAGGTAAGCCTTCCAGACCTCTGCTCCTGGCCCTTGCAAGCTCTGCTTCCATTGAGGGGGGCACTGCCATGTTCTGCCTGTCCAACCGTGGAGGGCACAAGCTCCCATCCTTGGGGAGAGTGGGCAGGTGGAAAAGAGAAGCAAAAACCTCTTGGCCTGGAGCCCTGGGTCCCACGTCTCCCCAGGATCTACTGTCAATCCCCTAATAGCCTAGGAAGCTGAAGGACTTCAGGGTCATCCCAGTTAACTAGCTACACCCTGATTGAATCCTAAGGAGTTCGAGCTGGAGGGGCTGCAGACAACTCCTCCCATTTGATGAAGGACCACAGAGCTGCCAGAGAGGGGAGGGGAAGGGTCCAAGGTCATTGTACAGGTGAGGGTGGAGGCAGACCCTGCCCACCCACGTGGAAGCCAAGGGCGGCCTCACATGCCTAAGATCAAGGCCTGACTGCAGCAAGCGTTTGGTGAGTAAGTGGATAATCTAGGTGCCCGAGCTAGCTCTCACTTCCCCGCCATCATCCTCCGTTTCTTCCAAAGTAGAGGACACAAAATGTCGGCGGCACCAAGGGCTCTTAATAAAGGCACCTTCCTGGGGCCACCTCTGGATACTCTGACTCAGGAGGTTTGGAGAGGAGCCCGGAAATCTAAACTCCAGACAACGCTTCCCCTCTTCCCAGCCCACGCCAGCTTCTGGATGGATACAAAGGTGATGCCCAGACAGGTGTTTTGACCAGTGTGTGGCTTCTTCCGCTGCCCGGGCTGCACAGCGTCCCCTGGCGGAGAGTCCTGGCATTGTTCAGAAAGCGGGGGCTCCGCCCCTCCTTTGGAGCCATTCACCCAACCAGGGGGTTGGGCAGATGGGGGGGCCTGGCTCCCCTCAGCCTCTCCCGCCCAGGGCCCACAGGGGCTTAGTCTGGGAGAGCTGATGAATGTCCATTACCACAGCAGACCCCATAAAAAAGATTATGGGGTGTTGCTGAGTTTACAAGCCTGTTCTTGTAAAGCTGCCAGACTTGGGGTGGCCATAGCCCGTATGGAAGAAGGACGAAAAAGAATTTTCCCTCGGCCTAGTGCCATACACCCAGTTGTTTTCGTGGGAACTGCGGTAGCCCGATTGCAAGGGCACTAGACCGTGAATCCGAAGACCCCGATCAGGTAGACAGACTGCCTCACTGGGCCTTTTGGGGCCTCTACGTTCCCATCTGTGAAGTGGGCCTTTCTCTCACCTCCCTAAGGCTGTTTCAAGGAAGACTCAGGAGAAGCCTTTGGCCCCCATGGGAGAATCAGAGCAGCAAGGATGTCTCTGTTTGGCAAAGCTGGGGAGGAGAAGTGGGATAGTGCCCTCTGCTCCCATCATTGCTGGCCCCTGTGGCTGAAGAGCTTGGCCTCAGAGGCCAGGGCCAGGGTGGTGGCCCGGGAGAGGAGAGGTCCAGAGGCAGCCCCAGAGCTCCCCAGCCTCCTCGGCACCTGGCAATCTGGCTTCCTGGCTGCCCTCACCCGTGTTCTGGCCTGGTTCGTGTCTGGTGAGAAGCTCCAGGCTAGCGTGGGCTGCTGGCCTGTGCAGGGGGCCGGCCGGGGTCCCAGGGGCGCCCCCCGATGCTTGATCTTCAGCACACTTTCCCGTGTTGGCCTCCAAACCTGGATTGTCTGTGTCAGGCTCTTTCAACATGATCAAATGCAGAGTCTGGAGCCAGAGCAGAGCCTGGGAAGCATGAGGCGCGACTGGCGTTTCGCAGGAGCACGGACGCTGTCAATAACCAGGCAGCCCCAGAGCTGGGGGACCCAGCCGATGCTCCCCGCAGAGCTCCAGTAATGTTTCTAACTCGTGCACGCACACCAGACACGGTCTGAACCTTGTCAGCCAAAGACCAGAGAAGCAGTCTGCTCGTGGTGCCAGCAAGGCGACAGGGGCCAGAGCCTCGGAGCGGGGGCACAGTCAGGGCCGTGAGGACCGCGGCCCAGGCCATCTGGGCCCTAAAATGAACAAGAACGGTGAGCAGGCATGGTGTCCACCCCGGGCCGAGTGAGCACTTCGCACTGTCCTCTGGGGCAGGCCAGGACAGCGCTGCCCCTCCCACAGACAAGGACATGGAGGAGACTCAGGCTAATGACCTGCCCAAGGGTAGCGAACCAGGCAGTGGGAACGCCAGGGCTCGTGCGCAAGGGTGAGGCCCCTTAGGAACATACCCTGCTAGCCCAGTGGAAGAGCATTTCCAGAGTGAGGAGCAGGCGAGGGGGAGAAAGCCCAGAATGCCTTCCTTGTGCTTTTGCTCACATGCCAAGTTCTGTTCCTGGTAGGTGTGGGCCTCTCTGCCCATACCAAAAGCATCTCCCTGTCCTTCCCCTCCACTCAGGACTCCCCTGGGCACACCCTGGACGAGATCAGCTGTGCACAAACTTAAAACAAAAACATTGTTTTTAGTAAGTAGAAATTAAATATTCACTCTCTATAACAGGATTTGGCTCATAACATATTCTTCGGGACCCCCATATTCTTTGGGCAAGTGGCTTCACCATTCTGTGTGCCTTGGCTTGTCCCTCCACAAAAGAGGGTAATAGTGACTCTTACCACGTGGGGTCACGTGATTGCAGCCCCGTACCTGGCATAGAGGCAATGGTCAATAGAAGTGAGAGCTGCATGTGGCACCTGGGTGGCTCAGTGGGTTAAGCCTCTGCCTTCAGCTCAGGTCATGATCCCAGGGTCCTGGGATCGAGCCCCACATCTGGGTCTCTGCTCAGCAGGGAGCCTGCTCCCCCACCCCTCGCCTGCCTCTCTGCCTACTTGTGATTTCTCTCTCTGTCAAATAAATAAAAATGAAAAAAAAATCTTTAAAAAAAAGAAGTGAGAGCTGCCATTGTAGTTACAGGCAGGCAAGGGGCTGTGTGGATGGACCCAGGTTCCAGAAGCATTTAGGAGCACAACACCAAGGGGTTTCTCCAGGATAAATCTGTGGAATCTTGCCTCTTCGAGGACTGCCCATGGCTCGGTGGCCCAGGATAATGGGGGACTCTAGTCAAAAACCCCACTGGGGGAGCAGAGGTTTGCAAGAGGAGGCTGGGGTCAGGCAGGGCCCCACCTTATCAGGAGCCTGAAGAAGGAGCAAGGTGCCCAGGCAGAGAGGTATCAAGGGCTGGGCTAGAGCCCAAGTTATGGCGATTCTGGCATCTTCTCTCCTCCCTCACCTCAAGCCATGTCCAGACCTCACTTGGGAGCAGCCTCACTTGTTGAAGGTGCCAAAGCTTCTAGAAGGGTTGGTGCTGTTCAGGGTCGTGCAGATGCTGAAGGGGAGGTGGTGATAGGTCTAGCCCAGGGCTCCCAAAACTCAATGGTGTGCTGGACCCACACCAAGTCATACAAACTTTTTCTAATTAGTGAACCTCACAGTTACGTTGTCAAGAATTTCGCCAGCCATCATTAAAAATTAAATGACATAATTTATAATACATAATAACATATTATAGAATGACATAATAATAAAGTTAAGTACATTATATTCAAACAAAGGTAATAAATAACCAAAGCTCATCATTTCCTAAGCATTTTGGTACATTATTACTGTTATGAATGACATGAGATAATTTATATCTACTGCGTGTGCTTGGGGGTTACCCCCGCTGTGACACAGAGCAGCAAACATCTTCCCAGCTCCGCCTTCCAGAATATCACCTTGGAAGCTGGAAAATGGCCTAGGGAGTCTTTCCACCTGGGAAATCAGCAACCCCTCCAGATCAGGGCTGTTCCCCTCCAGGGCTGGTTGTTACCCATTGAGGAGCGCAGTGCTTGCTCCCCCAGGGCACTGGAGAGCCCACCCTCAACAGAAGGATGCAAAGCCACTCCTCCCTAGTGGGATTTGCTTCCACCCCCAGACCTCCAGGACTTATTTTAGAACAACTAAGGAGTCTCCAGAATTGATTGGACCCATTGTTCCCCCTCCAGCCGGTGGGCTCCGCCTCCCATTGTCCGCCGCCCCTCCCCAGTGCTCAGAGGCTCCTCCAAGACCAGAGCTGGGAGGGGCCTCGTGGTCAGAGCCTTGGACGGTGGCCCTGTGTCTATTGTGAGACGAGGGTCTCGGGGTTTCCTTATCCCTGGGCCTCAGAACCCACTGGGGAGCGGCCTGTTTATGGTAAATGATGCCTGTTTGCTTTGATTTCTAGTTCAGCCCCCGGGGCCACTACTATGTCCCCATAAATTAAAGGCTGTTTGTATTTGGGGGAAATTAAGCAATCCTATGAAGCCCTGGGAACGTGGAGGCCTTCAGAGAGAGCAGCCATGGCGTGTATCATGCCCAGAGAGAGGCTGGACCCTCTGGTGTCACTGAATTTTGGGACCGGGATGACACTGCACCTGCTCTAGAACCCCGTACGTGTTAGAAAAGAAAATCATAACAAAGTTCCATCACCACTGGCTTTTCCCTTCCCGTTTCCAGTCTTTGCTTAAACTCTTCCTCCTGCCTAGGAGGGGACCCCACGCGTCTAGTGTACACCCCACATTGACAGAAGGTCTCGATCTTTACCCCTCAGGGTCTTACCCAGGATAAGAATAATAGTCCCCAGGACGCACCAAATCACAAAGTGTACAAAGCATTCTCCCGTGCTTAATTTCTTTTCTTCTTTTCATGGTGTTAAAATGCCCATGACATCACATGTGCCATCTTAGCCATTTTTAAGCATATGACTCCATGGCATTAACTACATCGACACTGCAGTGTGACCATCCCTATCGCCTATCCCCCAGAGTCAATCTTATCAATCTGAAAGTCCACCTGTTAAACAGTAAGTCCCCATTCTCCCCTCCCCCACCCCAGCACCTGACAACCATCATTCCACTTGGGGGCTTCTTGCTTTTGACAACTCTAAGCACCTCCTGTAAGTGGAATGATACGATATTTTTGAGATTGTTTTATTTCACTTAATATCATGTCTTCAAGTATCATCCATGCTGTAGCACATGGCAGAACTTCCTTCCTTTTTTAAGGCTGAGTAATAGTCCATCGTAAGTGGACACAACATTTTCGTTTTCCATTCTTCGGTCAGTAGATACTTGCGCTGCTTTCATGTTTGAACCATTGTGAATAATGCTCTTATGAACACAGGTGTGCAAATACCTCTTTGAGACCCTGCTCTCCATTCCTTCATCTACCCAGAAGCAGAATTGTTGGTTCACATGGTAATGTTATGTTTAATTTTCTGAGGTCCCTCCATACTGTTTTCCATAGCAGCCATACCATATAATACTGCCACCAACAGTGCACAAGGGTTCCAGTTTCTCCACATCTTTGCCAACACCTCTTGTTTGTTTGTTTGTTTGTTTGTTTTTTTAAGATTTATTTATTTATTTATTTGACAGAGAGAGAGAGATCATAAGCAGGCAGAGAGAGATAGGAGGAAGCAGTCTCCCCACCAAGCAGAGAGCCCGATGCAGGACTCGATCCCAGGACCCTGAGATCATGACCCGAGCCGAAGGCAGAGGCTTAACCCACTGAGCCACCCAGGTGCCCTGTTGTTTGGTTTTTGATAGTAGTCATCATCATGGCCATGAGGTGGGCATAGGCATTGAGGTTTTGATTTGCATTTCCCTGATGATGAACCGTGGTGAGCATCTTTTCACATGCTTGTTGGCATTGGTTTATCTTCTTTGGAGAAACATCTGTTCAAGTCCTTCGCCCGTTTTTTAATTTTTCTGTTGTTGACTTTAGGAGTTCTCTCTATATTCTAGATATGAATCCCTTGTCAGATGTATGGTTTGCAAATGCTTTCTTACATTCTTTGGGGGAGGCTTCTCATTCAGTGGATGGTGTCTTGTGAGGCACAAAACTTTTAATTTTCATAAAATCCAATTTGTGTATTTTTGCTTTTGTTGCCTGTGCCTTTGGTGTCATGTCCAAGAAATCATTGCCAAATCCAGTGTCATGAAGCTTTGTCCTGTGATTTCTTTCAAGAGTTTTATTGTATTAGGTCTTACATTTAAGTTCTTGGTCCATTTTGAGTTAATTTTTGTATACGGTGTGAGGTAGGGGTCCGATTTTATCCTTTGGCATGCAGAGCTCCAGTTTTCCCAGCACTCTTTGTAGAAAAAACTGACCTCTCCCCATGGAATGGTCTTAGCTCCCTTGTCAAAAATCATTTGATTGTGTATGTGGGGGTTAATTTCTGTGTCCTCTACTCTATTCCATTCGTCTCTATGGCTGTCTGTATGCCAGCACCACACTGTTTTAATTACCATAGCTTTATAGCAGGTTTTGAAATCAGGAAGGGTGAGCCCTCCAGTTTTGTTCTTTTTCAAGATTATTTTGGCCATCTGGGGTCACATCCCATGTGTGATATTATTGCATATGTCAATTCAACAAATACCAATTAAATTCCCACTCTTCACCATGTTCCAGGCCCTGAGGATTGGACATGTGTAGTCCTAAGCTCTGGTGTGGTAGAGTTATGCTCTGGGGCAGTGTCAGAGACGGGCAGGGTAAAAAACACAGTATCTCCATTTCACAGATCAGCACATGGAGGCTCAGAAAAGTAAAGGAACTTACTACCAAGTCACAAAGCTGGAGTGAATGGAGTCTGAAATTTCCAGCTTTCTGACCCTCTCCCCCACCCCAACCAGATTCTCTAGTTCTCTATCCCCAGATAGGTGGAAGAAGGAGGAGGGAGAGAACTGGGTAAGGCTGCTATGCCCTGGGATTCCAAAGGGGCCATGTGAATGTCTAGAAGTCTAGAAGGAGTCTGCAGGTAGTTTGTTATCCACATGTGGTAGAAGTCCCCTTCTAGCTCAAGGACCTTGGGCAGAGATTAACATTGCTGTGTATGATCTGGTGACAACAGCTCTAAGTCCCTTGCCAGTTTCACTCTATTCCTTCCTCACAGCCTCTTATCACTTTTTTTCTTGTGTTACAGAGATCTGTGGGCAGGACCAGACATCCTGGTGGCTCTTATGTTTCCTGTAGGCAGCAGCCCTGACCTATGGCCTGTAACTCTTATGGAACCCAGAGCAGGGCCCAGAGCATATAAGAGCTCCTAAATATTAGCATGCAAAAGATATGAGCACCCTTCCCCTCTGTCCACAAGTGGCCTGGCTGCCTCCATGAGATGGAAGGAACTTCTGCACAGTGACCTGGGAAGGTTAGAAAGCCTCAGGGCCAGCTATTAATTTGAAGAGCACGAGCCTATAACTTTTCGGGCTCCAGATGAAAGGAGAACACAGAGCCCGGCTCAAAAGAGAACCTCCCAGTCCATCCCTGGGACCAGGGCACTCCCAAGATCTGCGGGTCTGGGGGCACCAGGTCACGGTGGCACCCATATGTGCGCGCAATCCTGGCAGGGAGGCCTGACACCCACGGCCCCCAGCAGAAGGAGAAACCAAGGCTGAGAGGAGAGAAGCCACTTGGCTGAAGTTTTAGCCTCTCTGAGGCAGACACTTTCCATTCTTGACTGTGTTTACCACATACGCATGGGTGGATGACCATCTGCTCTCAGTTCTGCAGGGTCCATACCCAGTTGGGAACTGCGGGATCATACTGTAAGTCCATTTCTAATCTATGAGTAACCACTGTACTGTTTCCATAGGGGTTACCCCACTTTACATTCCCATCAGCAGGGGCTCCTTGTGTCCCTGGAAGGGACATCATCCTGTCGCGGGTGTGCACACTGAGGCTGACCTGCCCAAGGCTCCCGTGTGTGAGACGGCCACCAGGCATAAAGCAGCCTGGCTGCAGAGCCTGTCTTCTGTCCATGCCATCATGCTGCCTGCTCTGCGTTGGGGCTGGTCACCCCCTCTTCATGGGCTTACCAGCAGGATTAAAACAAGAGAGCTCATGGAACACAGTCACCCCATGCCAGGCACAGGGTGATGCCCAATAAGAACCCTTTCTTCAAAGCCTCACAGAACTTTCTGGGCTTTCCAAATCAGCATCCAGATCCCAAGGCTGGCTGAGTCCTTTTGGGGGTCAAAATGATTAAATATATATATATATATATATATATATATATATATATATATGTAGCCTACACGAAGCAAAGTCTTAAGCGACTCAAGTGGACAGCTCAGTGAATGTTTATATTTGCATACATTGGGATATCCACCCTTCGGATCAAGAAATAGGATATTTCCAGCACCCCAGAAAGTTATCTCTGTCCCTTCCCAATCAATGCTCTCAGAAAAGTCACCATCAACTGAGAAGTATATACGTACATACACTCAACATGTGCGGGCTGTGGTTGTTCCTGTTGTTATCGTCCTTGGCTGCCTTTCCAGAACCTTCTGCCAATTCAGGGTCACACAGTGAGGCATGTAACCCTACATAGGAAGCCCCCACCCCCCAAGTCTCTTGTCAGCACCCTCAGCTCTTATTTGGGGACTTGGAGGATCCCTGGTCTTTGGAGCATCCTCTGGGAAGATGCCTGCCCTTGGGAATGGACAAACTATCTACTTTTGCGAGTGAAGCTGTATCATTCATTCCCATTCTTCAGATTAAGAAACTGAGGCTCTCTTGGAGTCCATGGTGGTATAAGCTGCTGCAGCGCTAGGAGGTCCCTGGGAGTTTTGCCAGCAGGTCTTGTGTCTCCTTTGGGACACAAGAGCTGTGACCTGTGTGGCCAGAGCCCAACACCTGGCCCCCAGGACTCTCCTCTGGGCTCCCTCCTGAGGTCGCCGTCCCGGGGAGTGGCTGGAGACGAGGCTACTCTGACAGGACAACCTTAGCTCCACACGGCCCCCCGTCGTTACCACTCCAAAGGGCCTCACCCTCCCTGTTTCCCATCAACGCCTCAGCGTGCATGAAATATTAGGAAAATGGGGCTGAGTATTAGGTAATGACTGTCCAATTTATTCTGACAGCAAGAACCAGAGGGAGGAAATTGACATTGGTGATTTTACTTAGGCCCTGACAACCTTAATTAATCTTCACTCCTTTCCCAGAAAGCAGGGGCCTCCGACAGCTGTGCTGAGCTCAGGCGGAGGCCTCGAGTGTGCTGACCGCACTTGGCGGTGTGGACAAGACTGCCAACTTGGGGAGCCCTAAAGGACCCGGCCTGGCTCCCAGTCAAACCAGGAGTTCATCCTGGGTCCCTCCAGGCAAGCTCACCAGCCGAGGCCAGCCTCCAAGAGAGGCAGAGAAAGCCAGAGAGCCTCTAACCCCTTCTCAGAAGAGAACACTGAGGGCTGGAGAGGGGCCGCATCTTGCCTGAGGCCCACTGTGAATCTGTCCCGCAGTCCTCTAACAACACGGAGGGCACCAGCCCTCAGCAGTGAGGACGGCCACGTCAGTGACCTTTAGGGGACACATCCAGAAGAGGACAAGATGGCCGGGCTTCCTGTTGCTGTCCCGGAGCCCGCTCCTTGAGAGTGCAGCAGCCCATCCAGGTTCTGCCAGGCCTCAGGGTAGGGACTCAGGCTCACCTGCCAGCCTCCCCACACTGATGGCCTTACTGGGAGCTCCCACTCCTCCTCGATCATCGACAAAAGCTTTACTGACTTTCAGGGCTCCCCCAAATGGGGTGACGCACTTCACTGGCTTCTCAAACCAGCTCTGGGCACCACCCTTCAGTGTGTGCCTTTGAGCTGGTAGAAGGTTCTAGACATTGGGCCAAGGATGATAAGAATAACAGCCAGCATGTACAGGGGGTTTCCATGTGCTACGCCCTTTCTTTTCAGGTAAGCGCCACGAGATTGGGGTCTTTCAACACCTCTGTGAAGGTTACACCATTACTACTCCTTTTCTCAGAACCAGCAGCTAAGATTCAGTGAGGGTAAGTCTGTCCGCCAAGGTCCCACAGCTGGTATGGTGGAACAGGACCTCGAAGCCAGTTCTGTCTGTCTTCCCAGCCAACCTTCTCCCACGTGGCCCCAAGATACTGTCCTGGACTGTGTCTTAGCTCATCCATCCCTGCTCCCTGATGAAGAGAACCCTGGGGATCCTAGGGCAGGTGACACAAAGGCGGCCACCCTCCCCAACCTCATCGGAGCCACTCTAGCCACTTGGCTTCCCAGCTCCCTGTGCTCAGGGCCTGGACTCTCTCAAGCCCCCGGGAGGCTGGCCAGCAAGGCCTGCATACCTGTGGGCAATTAGGCAAGTCCCATAGGGGTGTGTGACTCATCTCCCAGCTATGTGGGGAGCCTGCAGGGAGGCCAAGGAGGGACCCCCTCCTGCCTGTCCACTCTAATTTCAGGTGGTATTCTCCAAAGTCCCCATAGTTCCCAGGCTTGGCACGGTTCCAGGCGAAGAAGAGAGAAATGGGACATTGGGTGGGAGGGTATGGGTAGCATGCCTCTCGGGTCCCTTTACTAGTCCCCTGAGCCTCAGTGTCGCCCCACCCCCATGAAACGGGGACATCTGCACCAGCACCACTGGGAATGTCCAGAGACTCCAGCGACAGGCCACTGAGCGTGCTTTAGTCTGGGTGCTCCAGGAGCTCCCCAACAGCTTTACTAACAAAATGTAAATGATGGTTCCATTAATAGCATTAACTAGAGAAGTTTCTGGATGGAGCAAAAGAAAGAAAGAAAGAAAGAAAGAAAGAAAGAAAGAAAGAAAGAAAGAAAGAAAGAGAAAGAAGGGAAGAAAGAAAGAAAGAAAGAAAGAAAGAAAGAAAGAAGAAAGAAAGAAAGAAAGAAAGAAAGAAAGAAAGAAAGAAAGAAAGAAAGAAAGAAAGAAAGAAAGAAAACTAAAACTCACAGGCTTTGGAGGCCGACCGTGCAGGTTTGCATTGGGATGTGCCCCACCCCTCCCACTGTCTGGGTGTTTCTTAGGCTGCAAACTCAGTTTTCTCATCTGTAAAATGGGCTAAATAATCCTGCTTTGCAGGATTGTTCTGATTCCATGACATAAGAATATTTGTGATTTCATAAAATAACATATGAAAAGATGCCTGGAATGGCACCCGTCAGTAACTAGCATGACGCTTGCCCACCCATTGGCTTATTTCTGAGCAATCCATATTCTATGGATGAGGAAATGAAAGCCCAGAAAGTTAAGTGTCTCATCCCAGGTCACACAGCTGGTGAGCGGCTGAGTCAGAATTTGACCCCAGAGCCGGGGCTGCTCTAGCCTCCGGGGTTTGGGGGAGAGCGCCAGGGTGCTGGAGGTAGAAAGAAGCCGCTGGAGTCTCAGCCTTTTCCTCGAGGCCCAGGCCCAGGGCCTCCTGGGGTGCCCCATGGGCCTCCTTCCGTCCCACCCTTAGCCTCCCCGCCCAGGCCGCCCAGGGCCCCAGCGTCCAGCGAGGGGGGCCCGCGCCAGCCCTGGCGCCACATGAAAGGTCCCACGCGGCTCTGGGAGCCGGCTTCACACTCAGGGACGCCTTCCCACAGAAATGTGTCAAAAAGTCAGTTTGATCCCGTCTGCTCTGTGTGTTCCCACAGCCCTGTCCCGCCTCCTGCCCCATGGGCCGCCATCTGTCGCTCCCCGCCTGAGGTCTGCGGCCTCCCAGTGGCTCCAGAGGCGGGGACCTCACTCCAGCATTTTCCATGGATTCATTTCCAGCAAACAGAGGCCTCACCTCCCCACCTCACAGGGCTGAGGGGGGCCGGGGCGGGTGGTGAGCCAGTGGCAAGTCTCCCCACTCCTCACCTTTCAAAGAGGTGGGCTTCAGGTTGGGAAGAGTTATGGGCTTCGCCCCTCGGCTCCTCGGGCTGCAAGCCGCTCCCTGGGGGAACCCTGCTGCTGCCATGGCCCTGGCAGCCAGGACCCAGGGGAGACTTGCCCTCGTGGAGTCAGAGGAAGGGAAGGAAGGACTTGCCGGAAGCCACCCTGGGTGTTTTCCACTGGGAAGATATGCTGCAGGCTGTTTGCCTATGCAGATCTCAAGAACAATGCTCCCGAGTGGGGGACCCTGTTCTGGGCAAACACAAGTAAGACCTCAGCCCTCGGACACAGGTAGAGCCCAAGGATACCGGGAGAGGCAAAGGCACAGAACCGCAGTGGAGACATCCGGAACATTTCCTGTGCTCACCTCTCGAGGCCTTAGGATGTGTTCCCACCCTTCCTACCTGCGCCCAGGGCCAGGAGAGAGGGGGACTGCCTGAAGGGAGCTGGCTCCACCAGAAGATGGGGTGTCCCCCCAGATTCTGATGGGTGTTGGACATTAGCAAACCTGGCCAGTGTCATTTCCTCTAGAATGTTCAGTTTCTTCAACGATAGCAAGTTCCTAGCCACGGAGCACAGAGAGAGGCAGCGGGGCCCAGGCCGACCAGAACCCATCACTAATTCCTTCTCCAGCAGAGGCCAAGGTGGGCTCTGGGGAGGGAATTTTACCGAGGACTGCCAGGTATCATTAACACCTGGCTGCTTCCAACAGCAGGGAGCTATTGTATCTCTTTTTTGAAGAGATTAGGTCTTGTTTGTTGCTCAAAATCACTTGGTACTTAAGTGGCAGACTTGGGATCTGTACTGCACTCCATCTGACTAAATAAAGTTCATGCTCTTTCCACCTCTCCAGGGCCTCCCAAGGGCAGCACGTGAACCGGGGGGCTCCCAACACCACGGAGGGAGAGGAAACCACCCCTAGATATCATGTCACCCTGTGAGACATTAACTCCTCAGAGTTCAAAGTTCATCTGTGGCACTCACGGTAATTATATTAAACTAATCATATTGGCCGCTCTCACTTCTTGAGTGCTTACTATGTGCTAGGCAGTGTTCTAGGCACATTCCATCACAAACGAATCGAATCATCGGACAACCTTGTGAGCACAGTACTCTTATCATCCCTCTGTTAAGAGCTCAGGCAATTTGCCCAAGGTCACACAAGTGGGATTTAAGGAAGACCTGGGCAACTTGAGCTTTTGTTTTCTCAATCAGGGTCCCCAGGGCTCTCTCTGGACCCCACTGTTTCATTCATTTTCCCAGCATTTAGGGGAGTCTGCTCTGTGTCACAGAAGGAGAACAAAGGCATCTCAACCCTCAAGGGCAGTTCTAAGCATTGGTGGAAGCCTGTGAGCTGCCCACCCCTGTCCCCACACCTGCTCTTCCCTCTCTTGGTAATATAGTCATAACTAGGCACATGGCTACATTTCCCAGCCTCCTTTGCAACTCAGTCCAGCCACATGACTAGGTCTGACCAATAACATGCAAGCAGAAGTAACATGTGCACTTCTAAGTCTTGCCCTAAAGATGCTGAGACTATGGACCCCTGCCCTCTGCCGTCCTTCCACCTTTTCAGTGGGGAGGTGGCTGGAATTTGAGCAGCGGCTTGAGAGTCATATGGTAAAGATGGTGAAGCTGTCACATCAGCTGGCCAGCTACGTGAGAGAGGCATGTAACTGCTGGCAGTTTAAGCCACTGTGTTTTGGGGGCTTTTCGTTAGAGCCATTGATCATGCCCTCACTAGTCCATGGCTGGGACTCATTGTCTCATGGCTGGACTCATTGTCTGCATCTGCTCCCTCATTGATCATTCATTCAGTCAATGAACATTTATTGAGCAACTGCTGTGGGCCAGGCACCATTGGAGCCCCTGGAGAAAGAGGAGGATATAAGACCGACTAGAAAGGGTCCTGTGCTCACTGATCTGCCATTCCAGTGGGGAAGGTGGGCAAACAAATTAAAACAACAACCAAACAGAGAGGATCCTTCCAACTGGTAATGACTACGAAAACAAGACAGGCTGGGGGTAGGGGAGGTCTATAAATGGATGAGTCAGCGAGAGCCTCTCTGGAAAGGGGGCACAGAGCTCACACTCGGAGGACTGGAAGGAGCCAAGCAGGTGAAGGCGGAAGAGGCTTCTGGCAAATGAGTCTGTAGGTTTGAGGGGCCAAGAGAAAGGGAGTGGCTGGAGGCAGATCAGGGGCAGACCGAGGGAGGAGGTCAAGGGGAAGGCAGGGACCAGCTTTTATTACCCAAGAGGCCATGGTAGTGAGGCGTCTGAGTTGTACCCAAGTGTGATGACAAGTAATGGAAGGTCTAGCAGAGTGAAGGGGTGATCTGAGATACATCTTAAAAAGACTGTTCTGGCTGCTTTGTTGAGGATTGATTTGAGAGTGGGAGTGGGGGAACAGTGGAAAGACAGAGACCAGCAGTAGGCACAGCAGGGAAGAAGCAAGACCTGTGAAATTGGGCGGGAGGTGTGGGGGGGATCCCAGGAGGAGAGAGACACACAGGCATCAGATGCATTTGGAGCGGGCACCTTCTGTTGTTCTCCCTTTCCAAGTACCCCCAGGGCTATTTGGAAAGGCAATACTTTCCTGCCAAGAGGTGGAATTAAAATCCAAGTCTGTCAGCCTCGAAGTTCAAGGCTCATGCTCCCCAAATGCCAGCAAGTTCCCCATTAGAGAGTCCTTTCCCTGAGGCTCACTTGCTCTCTGCAGAGATATGCCAAGGGCCAACCTCCTCAGTGTCAGGTCATTCGCAGCAAACGGCTTAAACGAAAGGGAACCAAGGTCTTGTCTGTACCCAATCATTCATTCATTCATTCATTCATTCATTTGCCAATTATTCCCAAGTACCCCCTGAGTTTCAGCTACTGTAGTAAGTACTGGGGGTCCAATGGTGAAAGCAAACAGACATGGTCCCGCCTTCTGGATCACACTGTCTAGTGGGAGAGTCAGAAGTTCATGAAATCATCACACACAAATGACTCCTGGGTGAGCACTTCTGAGCAGAGGGTGAGTAAAGGGAAGATCTGACTCAGTGTGGGAAGGCTTCCCTGAGGAAGCAAAGCCAGAGCTGACAGCTGAAGGCACAGTTATGAAAGGCATCCAGGCCAAAGAAGCAGCACATGCAAAGGCAGTGAGGCTGGATGGTGGGGCTCAGCAGGCATGCAGGAATGGAGAGATCTAGGTGGCTGGAGGGGAGTGGGTGTGTTTCAGGAAGCATCTACCATGGCAGACAGAGACCAGGCCCATGTAGGGACTCAGGATCATGATGATTGCAGATTTTATCCTCCAAGCAACAGGGAGTCACTGAGGGGTTTAAGCACAGTGGGGCAGCATGATCCAGTTTCGGTTTCCAGATCATTCCAGCAGCCAGGCAGAGAACAGATCTGAGGTACAAGATTGTAGAGGAGTAGGCTCTGGGGAGAAAGGCATTGTCAGTAGCTGCCACTGTCCTGTGAGTAAATCCCCTCACCAGTCCCTAGACTTCATGCAGAGTCAAGGATGTCTGAAAGATGAGGGAAGGTAAGAAGTGAGGGAAGGACTGTACCCCAGGTGTCCTGCATCCAGTCTAGGCTTCTCTGCACTCTCGGGTGAATGAGACCCTCGCAATGGGACAGAGCTTTGCCACCATCCCTACTTTACCTGTGCTCATTCTGGAAGGAGGTACTTTAGTCGGAGGTGAAGAAAATGTAAAGGGGTGACAGGATTTGGTAAAATGTCATGAGCCCTTGCTGGGTTGAAACCGAGTTGTTTTTTCCCCTTGTTTTCAAAATTAATTCAACATTCCAAATGAATCCAGAGAGACATCGTGGGGGCCCTTTCATGTGGATTGAAACTCATAAATTGCAATTTGCTGAGTTGCAGGAAGGCAGAGAATTGCGGCCCACCTCCTCCCACTTGGCACCACCCTGCAGGGTCTGGAAGAGAGAGAAAACTTTTGGGACATCTCCCAAGTGGCTGTGGGCTTCATGCATCAGACTTGGTGAAGGGTTATAGGGAGGGAAAACAGAATCTGGGAGCAGGGAGGATGGCTAGAGGTAACAGCTACTGACGCCATGGGGGAGAAAGCTAAACCCCAAAACAGCAGGACTGAGCTACTGCAGAGCCCTTCAGGCTCAAGAAGCTAAAAATATGGGGAGGACCCTCCCCAGTGGGTTTCCCCAATGAATGTGGGAATGCAGCTTGGAGGAGGAGAGCCTCTCCGACAAAGAAGAGAAGGCTTTATGTCTGGGTCTGAGGAATTGCTCTTTTTGGATGGACTCACTGTCACCAAGAAGGTATAGACAAAGTATACAGAGAGCCAACGACTCGCTTTAAGGAAGACATATGCTGAGATCTGAGGGATTGGCTCCCATAGGTTTAATATTGCTATAGTCATCAGTTGGCTCTCCTGGACACTCCTGTGCAAGCTGGCTTGGGGTGATGCATGGCACAGACCCTAGATCAATCCAGCACTTTCTTAGGAAACACCTAAAGGAGGCACCTTAGTGCTCTGTTGTTCTTGTCTCTTCCCGAATCTGGAACAATTTGGAAGACCCTTCAGGCAAGCAACATTAAGGAGATAGGAGGTGTTTGTACATTGTGGGGTTGGCTATGGGTCCAACATATTACCTGAAGGAAGGAATGTGAAGGCCTGCTCTGGAGGGCGCTGTTCACTCATTGTAGTTATGAACAGACCCACTGTGTCCATGGGGCAGAAGAGTGGGGACAGGAACTCACACACCTTTAGATCATTCTTTAGTCATCCTGATTATTGTCCCTATCCAGCTGTTATGGACTGCATCGTGTGTCCCCCAATCCCCACAATTTATATGCTGAAGCTCTAGCCCCCTCCCCAACCGTGTGACTGTATTTGGAGATAGGGATTTTAAAGAGGCAATTAAGGTGAAAGGAGTTTGAAGTGTGGGACCCTAACCCAGTATGAACAGGTCCTTATAAGAAGTAGAGAAACCAGGGATACACATGTCCCCACAGAGGAAAGGCCATTTGCAGGGGACATGGTGGGATGATGGCCATGCACAAGCTGAAGAAAGATGTCTCAGAGAAAACCAACCCTACCAGAACCCAGATCTTGGACTTCCAGCCTCCAGAACTCAAAAGATCAGTTTCCGTTGTTTAAGCCACCAGGTCTCTGGGATTTTGCAGCCCTACCAGATTAATATAACAGCTTTGGCTCTCCAGATGTGAACCTCTCCTTCCTGCTGTTACCTATTCCTACAAAGAGTAACAACCTTTGTGCACCCCCAAATACTTGGAATGCCTCCAAGTTTCAAGACTTCTCCACTCTGGGGACGAGCAGTCAAGGAGTATCAAGACCCCTTTAGTCAGCCCAGTGAGTTGAAAATGGCCTTTCTGAGCAGAGGTGATATCCCAGATGTTCATAGTGATTCTGTATGAAAAACTGCCTTGGGAAGAATTGGTTTTTGGCTTTCATAATACCACTGCTAAAAAATTCACGCCGAGAAGCATCAGTAAATGCCAAAGCGAGTACGTGAAATCATGAAGGTTAATAGGATATTTACATAATCTCCGAGGATCTCACCTCAATACTTACTAATTACAGACAGAAAAGTAGTAACTGTGTACCAGAGAAAACTGGTGCTCACTTACTTCAAGAGGATAAAGTCAAAATCCACAATAATGCAACTTTTCTATAACTTCACAATTATTTCAAAACAAAGGTTTTATAAAAAATCATGCACTCCCAGTATTTTTTTTTAAAGATTTTATTTATTTATTTGACAGGCAGAGATCACAAGTAGGCAGACAGGCAGGCAGAGAGAGAGGAAGGGAAGCAGGCTCCCTGCTGAGCAGAGAGCCCGATGCGGGGCTCGATCCCAGGACCCTGAGATCATGACCCGAGCCGAAGGCAGAGGCTTAAACCACTGAGCCACCCAGGCGCCCCGCACTCCACAGTATTGCCCATAAAATGATCCATGAGACAGCTCTAACTTTCGTGGGATATCAGACTCTTTCCCTAGCACAAAATGTCAGCATGCTTCCTTCCAACAGTTAATGAAAAGTGCATAATCCATTGTGTTCATTTTTTGCCTTGACGGCCAGGAAACCATCCTACGATATTATATGCATCAACTTGTCACAAATGATGGGAATAGAAAGAAGAGCAATAGCTTTAGAGCCAGACTTACTAAAATTCAAATTCTATCCCTGCCAACTCACTTGCTTTGTAAGTGAAGTGTTTGATTCAGGAAGGGCTCAGTTACACTGCAGTAACAAATATCCCTGAGACCCAGGGGCTTAAAACAATGTCTGCCTCCCACTCAAGCTACATGTCCCTGCTAGCTGGTGGGACGCAGGCCCTGCTCTCATGATATCCTCCCCCCAGAACCAAGACTGTCAAGAATTTCCAGCATCTGAAATGCCACTGCTTGCCTGGGCCATGGAAGGAGTGCAGCCCTCCCATTTTGTTGGCTAGAGCAAGTATCCGGCCATAGATAATTCCAAAGGAAGAACAATCCTACATGTGCCATAGAGTTCGACCAAATACATTTGATAAATGGCACTCATGAGTGGCACAAACCCTTGGACAAGCCTTTATCTTTTCTGAGAGTCCACTTCCTCTCTGTGGAAGGAGGAAGAATATTTGGACCCTACGTCTCAGACAGGTGTGATGATGGAATGGAAAGAGCCAGAAGAAGCATGGAGTAACTTGGTATCATGGTCTTTGCCCTCATCCCCCTGGTGTCCCAAAGGAGCAAGATCCTTGTGGATTTAGACTGATGGGTAGATGGATGGACAGACAGACAGAGAGGTAGCTACATAGCTAGTGATTACTGTTCAGGAAAAGTGAAAGCCAAGAAGACCACAGTAAGAAAGACAGTGTGTCTCATAGGTGAAGAGTATGGACTCTAAGTTATTCTTCCTCTAGGGCCCATTGGGTTTCAGGACCCATCTGACATGCAGCGGTCTCCAAACAGGATTGTGCTAATGTGGAATTTGCACTTACTGAGTCCCTACAATGTCCCAAGCCCTATGGAAAGCATTATGTGGCTCTGACCCCAGGAGAGCAATAGGGGTTTGGAGGAGGATTAAATATATGAAAACACTCACACACAATAGGTGGCAAAGGGACGAGAGCAGCAGCAGTGGCTGGGAGCAGGAGGAAGGTTGCATGAGCCCCTGGGGCCTGAGCGTGCTTTCCTTTCCAGGTCTCCCGGGGGAGTACCATCCTTGGGCCGGGCTCTGCTCACCTGCACAGGCTCACCTCTGCAGGCTACCTCTCACCTCACGCCCCTCCCCACACTAGGCTGTCAGCTGTGTACAGCACCTTCCCATGACGTGGAGGTGGACTCTAGCTGTGCTTTCCCTGCTTACCTCAATCACCCAATTCTTCTCTAGTTAATATGAAAGCGTTATTCCTCATCATTTAAAAGAAATTATTTTAATGCCTAGAGGCCCTGGATTCCCTTGCACCCATGTTCCACAATCTCCAGTCCCCTCTAACCACATTCACGGTGTCCCCACGCATACTCTAATTAGAATCCAATTTAGGGGCCTCTGGGTGGCTCAGTGGGTTAAGCCTCTGCCTTCAGCTCGAGTCATGATCTCAGGGTCCTGGGATGGAGCCCCACACAGGACTCTCTGCTCAGCAGGGAGCCTGCTTCTGCCTCTCTCTCTGCCTGCCTCTCTGCCTACTTGTGATCTCTGTCTGTCAAACAAAAAAATAAATTAAATCTTTTTTAAAAATCTGAGTTAAATTCATCCATCATTAACCTTCTGATTTTTTAAATTTTAAGTCAGGGACCTCCTTTGGCCTCATTTTATGCAATAACACTGATGAAATAACAGGTTCACCGTGTTGGTTACTTTTTTCCTACAAAACAATGAAATAAATAAGGATTAAAATTTCTTAACTCATCCCCAGTGGAGCGGGGACCAAGCATTTACAAAATAGTGCTTTGGCCATATATGAAGAGAGCAGACTGCTCTGGAGGAAAAGTGCAGAGGGAGCTCTGCCATAAATGAGTTCTGCAGCCTTGGAAAAATTGTAGAACCTCTCTGGGCTTTGCTTTCCTCACCTGTGAAGTGATCAGACCGCGATCCACAGCTTTGAAAGTTGTGTGGAGCTTAAACGAGATGGTGACCGTAAAGCATGTATTGGGGAGGCTGGTGGCTCTTTCTCTCTCTGACTCACTCCACAAACAGCAGGGAAGCCCTGTGCTGAACACCATGGAGGGTTTGGAAATGAATAAGACACAATCAGTACCATCCCCCACGTTTAGGACCCGGCGTTCCTGTACAAGGACACTTGCAACATAGAGCAGGGGGATCTAAAATGTCTCTTGAGCAATGCAAGCAAAATTTCAAGAGAGCGGGAAGGAGGATAAAGCAACTCCCCCTCCTCCGCCCTTCCCCACCCAGCACTGAGAGATCTGGGAAGGCTTCATGGAGGGGAGCCGTTCAAACTGGGCAGAGACGGATGGACAAGGCATGAGTGTGCCGAGCCTCAGAGAGGGCATTCCGGGAGGGAGGGGAGAACTTAAGCAGAAGCACAGAGATAGGGAAAGGCCGAGCTCTGTTACCCTCTGGGCGTCCCTCCCACGTGGGAACAAAAGACTTTCTTCTCTGCCATCCTCCATATATTGGCAAAGGGCTTCTGTTGAGGTGTTATCTGGGCTGCCAACATTCTCTTGGATCTTTAAACCATTCCATGGATCCATTTCTGCTCACCAGTGTCACTCTATCTTGCTCTGGCTGGCATTTTCCCCTTCTGGTTATTCTTGGCCCCCTGAGGTCCCCCGAGGGCAGGAACCAGGACTGGGGACCGGATAGGGAAGGAAAACCTGCAAAAGAAGGGCTTATGGAAACATGATCACCATCTTCCCGTGTCTGCCTGGGGGGAGGGAGTGGAGGGATTAGGCTTTCTCTGTGAGGCCCTTGAGGGCAGAAGTAGCTTGGGGCCAGCCTTGAAGGCCCACTTTCCCATGTGCTCTGTGCTGCCCCCTGGGGGCGGCTGCCTCCCCTCGGGGAAGGTGAGGAGGGCATTTGGCCCCCACGTGTTTGAGGGGCTGCCTGCACCGGAGAGAAATTAGGGCAGCCAAATGCTCAGAGTCATTTTGCCTCTAAAACTCTCTGTTCTGGAAAAAAATCACTAAAAACGCAACAGAAAATCTATCCCCGTCACCTGGTTTCCTGTTGGCCCCTGGCTAAATCAGCTTGTGGGGCTGCTTTTCAGGCTGCCTTTGGCTGCTTTTGGCACATCAGGGCCAGAAAGGGCTCCCAAGACCATCTTCTCCAAAATCCTGGAGGATTTTTTCATTTCTGTCCACAGACCCGAACGCGGAGCGGGGAATTGGTTCACACCAGCAGCAGTTTGCCGGACTGCCCGCAGAAGCGTGGTCTGCGGGCAAACAGAACCCAGCGAGGGCCGCGGACCTGCCTCCGTCACCCTGCACGGAAGAGCTAGAACGAGGACAAGGCTTTGATTCGGTCGCTGGACCACGGCCGCCCTGTCACCCATGTCCCTGGCCTACTTTCTTCCAGGCAGCGACCCCATCTACACATGTGACATGTGTGAAGTCTGCAAAGAATAAATGTCAAGTTCAGAAGCGGAGCCAGGCCTTTTTGGACACAGCATCTCTTCCTGGGTCCAGGGGAAGGTCGCCCAAGGCTAGGCCGGGCAGATGAAGGGGCAGCCTGGTGTCTCTGGTAGGAAACTTAACATGGGTCCCCAGCATCAGACGGAGGCGCAAGAAAGAAAGCCCCAAACAAAGAGTACACATCAAATGCTGCACACACGTGTTCCGAGGGGAGAAAATTCTTGGTATTTCATTGTGGGGGCTGGAGCCAAGAAGCGAATTTTCAGTCACAGCATCTTCTGAGGGTCACAAAGTCTGTCTTTTCGTTTTTGATCTAAAAAAAAAAAAAAAAAGGAAGAAAGGACGGGAGAGGAAGGGGGGGAAAGAAAGGAGAAAGCCTCCTAGCTGTAATTGAATTACTGAGTTGGCCTCTGGGGCTGATGCTGGAATCCAAGAGGCCTTTGTGCAATGTCTAGAGGGACCCGGGACAGCAGCAAGGATTTCAAAGGGGAAGAGGAAGAGCCGGGGCATCCAGGGCTGGGCTGGGCTGAGGGAGGGCCTGGGGAGCTGCAGAAATTGAAAACTGAAGACCTGTCTTGCTCCAGGCCCTGGCCTGACCTAGAATACCTGCCCCTCCTCTTAGAAACTCCAGGCAGACAGTGGGACAGGAGGCAGACTGCACAAACAGAGAGCTCCTAGCAGGGACCAAGGTTTCCCCCGGGGCAGGGCAGGGGAACTATGCCTGACTGGGGACAAAGGTGGAAGGAATGGACATCCCAGAGCACTTCCCATGTGCCAGGTTCCACTCTCACACCTGGGACCATGCAAGTAGCATGTGCTCCGTGTCCAGTGTGTACCAGGAATGGAGCTGGGAGGGCCTCGGAGCATCCTCAGAGCAGCGCACTGAGGCAGGTGCTGCAGTGTGCCCCAGTTTACACCTGAGGAAACCGAGGTCCAGAAAGTTCAATGATTTGCCTCAAGTCTCACAGTGGTCAAGTGGCAGAGCCGAGACTCACGGCTGCGTCAGTGGGACGCCACAGCCAGGATCTTACACTACTCTCTCTTCATCTCATGTCAGCCCTACAACCTTCCTGCTAAATAGGCATGGTTCCCCAGGAGGAAACTGAGGTATAGAGAGGTTAGATAACTGGCCAAATCTCATACAGGCAGTGAGGGACCCAGAGAGTCTGGCTCCAGAACCCAAGAGCCATCCATCTCACCTGCTGGGGCGGGGTGGGCAGCCACCCTGCAGCCCTTGTCCTGACTGTGTGAGTGTCTTCTCTTGGTCCCCTGCCCAGCCAGAGAGCAGGTGGTGGGAAGACATGGGAAGGAGCAGCCTGGTAACCAAAGAAGGGGTTACACATGGCCAGACCGGCACCCGGGATGTCTGAATTGAAGGCCTTTGGATGCCCCTCTAATTCTCACAGACACAGCCCACTCCCCCACCAAGCCAGCAGCCATCACCTTGATGAGCAGGTTGGAACGGGTAGGATGAGGGCAAAATTGCTCTCATTTGAGAACCACTGGCCTACAGATAAGCCGACACTTGGGTACTTCTCACCCTCGTGCCTTCCCTCCTATCAACCCACTCAACACACCCAAGTTCCAGTCAAACCAGATACTCACACGCCCAAACACACCTCATTCTGGTGTGCCTCAGGACCTTTGCACATACTGTATGTATGCCTGGAATGCCCTTTAGACTCCCATGGATCCTTAAGGACCCAATTCTGATTTGCCTGCAGCCTTCCCAGCCTTCACTTCATCCCCTCCCAAGCTGTGTTGTAACCCCTTCCATTCTGATTTCATAACACCCAGAACATTCCACCAGTGCAATGTTTTTCCAATGGTCTCTCTTCATATCAGCCTGGATTCCTGGACTCTTGGCCCCCTGAGGGAAAGGAGCTAAGAATTTCACATGCCTGATATGTAGTAGGTACTCAGCAAGTATTTGCTGAATGAATACACACAGTGTGTTCGTTTAAAACAGCCTCGCTTCGTGACAAAAGCAGATCTGGTGGACCATAACTAGGGTAGTCCCTGTTTTTAATCCATGAATACTTCTCAGTCACCCGCTAGGTGAACAAGACCAAGTCCCTACTCTAGTGGAGCTCAGAGGCTAGTGCAGGTGGCCACGACACAGCTGATAAACTTACTGACTGATTTACTTACTTACTTACACGGGATTGCTTGACTGACTAATTGAAGGTATGTGAAGGCTATGTTGTAGACAGGCCTGGTGGCCATGTCTAACAGCGGGGCCCTAAAGGACCTGGGAATGGTCAAGGATGCCCTCCCTGAAGAAGTAACATTGAAGGGGAAACCCAAAGGGTGAGTTGACATTGACCATAGAGAAGGAAGGAAGGGTGTTCCAGGCAGAGGGAAGAGCATGTGCCAAGGCCATGAAGGAGGAAGGAGCAAGATCAATAGATAAACCTGAAAAGTTAGTTGGCAAAAGCACAGTGAGTGAAGGGGGTGATGGGGGGTAGGATCTCCTCACTGGTAAAGCCTTGGCCATGACTGTAGGTGCAAGGAAGAGACCCATGAAGGGTTTCTGCTGGATGTGTTGGTGGGTTCTCTCCTTCCCATCTCTCCAGATAATAACCTCCCTGAATTTCTCCTGTACCACCTCCCCCTCTGACACAAAGCCCCACAGAGTCTGATCCACCAAGACCCAGCTGGCCCTGGGGAGAGGGAGCATTTGTTAGGAAATGGGATCACTGGGCAGGTGACAAGCAATCCATTGGCAAAAGCTTGCTTCTTGCTTAGCCTTGTCCTCGAATGACCATGACAGGGGTGGCAGGGGAGGGTCCAGGAGACAAGCTAGGTCACCTTCTCCACTCACAGGCAGGAAACTGACCAACATGACCCGCATCAACTGGGCCCCAGGTGCTCAGACTTTATGGGTGCTGTGTTACGAGTGACCTGGACTTACATTGTATGGATGACAGAACAGGGACAAGAGGGGATGAGTCTGTGCCCAAGTTCTCATAGTTAGTAATGGCTGGTGTGGGAAATGAACACAGGCCAGCGAGACTCCATGGCCTGTGCTCTTAACCGCAGCAGCATGTAACTCTGGGACAAATGTGATGCTCAGAGAAGAAAAGGAATGGTGACAGCTAGTGTTTACTGGGTGCCCACTATGCCCCATGTCCAGCCTCTGCTTCACACCACCTCGGGCAGATAAAGCCTAGTGACATGCCCCTTCTTAGGATAAGAACACCAAGTCCAGAAAGCTAGGAAGGAGCAGAGCTAGGATTTGAACTCGGGCCGCCTGACTCCAAAACCTGTTTTCTTAATCATTGCATACCAAGCTCCCTCAGGGAGAGCTGGGTCTAAACCCCCTCCCTCTCCTGCCCAAGATGAGTTTACAGAAGCAGTAAAGCCCATTCACCCCTGGCGAGCATGTAGACTTCCACAGATAACCCAGAGAGGTGACATACCTTCTGAAATTCATACTAGCATGTCAATGACTACCCTGGAATCCTTCCCCCAGAGGATGTTTTATCAGGTGTCATGAGCGCAGGGGAAAGGGAAGTGTGAGTGTGTCCGGGGAGGAATCCGTGGAAGAAACACACTGGCTGGAAGCAGGTCTCCAGCCTCTCTGAGGAGCTGGGTCTGGAAGGCAGGCCTGAGTGTGGTAGTGATACAGGTGCCCTCCCAAGATCCTAGGGGCCCCTTAGGAAGATGGTTTCCCATCTCATCCACACCTCCGTTCAGCTCCTGCCACACGCCAGCGCCATTCATGTCTCTGGGACAAGAGCCGCATACAGAACACTGATATTCTTTTTTTTTTTTTAAGATTTTTATTTATTTATTTGTCAGAGAGAGTGAGTACATGCAGACAGAGCGGCAGGCAGAGGCAGAGGGAGAAGCAGGCTCCCTGATGAGCAAGGAGCCCGATGTGGGACTCGATCCCAGGACGCTGGGATCATGACCTGAGCCGAAGGCAGCTGCTTAACCAACTGAGCCACCCAAGCATCCCTGGAACAATGATATTCTAAGGGGAAAAACATTGAAGACTTTAGAGAGAAACTAGCAAACTGAGGGTCAGAGTCAGGCGGACAGGGCCCCTCAGCCAGTCAGCGGCCACCCCACCAGGCGTATGGGGCCTCTGGCGTCCCAGGCAGCAGACGTGGGGACGCCTGGACCAGCCTGACCTGTCCCTGCTTCCCAGGAGCTCAGGGTCGCTCGAGGTCCAGGGAAGACAGCGATGTGTGTCCCTCAGGGGCCCACCTCTGCTCCCTAGAGAAACAGACCCAAAGGGCCTCAGATGGGTCCCAACAGCTCACTGCTTGTGGCTATTTTAAGCCCTCATAATCACTTGAAGTGACTAACACTGATTAAGCTTTTACGAGAAATGAGAAAATTCCTCCCCAGCCCCTCCGCCCTGGTTCCAAACCACCTCAGAGCCACTTTATTAACTCACCCAGCCTGGAACCAGCCCCGTCTGGCATGATGGGGGTTTATTTTTCCACTGGGTCGCGGCTCTGTGCTGGCTTCTTTCTAATAACCAGCCTGCCGGCTCTGCCACCGCAGACAAGCCCAGCCCCGGCAAGCCAGCTCCCTTCTCCACGCTGGGATGCATGTGACCTTCTCATCGATGAGGAACGAGGGCCACCTGAGTCTCCAGGTGGGCGCAGCTGGCCAGATGTCCTTGCTCGTCATGCCCATGGACTAGTGGACCCCCTGACATAGGCCGCTCCCCCCTCCTGCTACCCCCTACGTGTGGCACACGCTTCCATCCATTTCTCTACCTCCCACCGCCCCCTCCAACACACACACACACACACACCTGCTTCCTGCACAAACTCACCAATCTTCCTTAAAGATGGATCTGAGCCCCTATTGTACCCTTTGCAAAGCGCGGAGGCTATGGCAAGGAAGCAGGCACAGGCTGCCCTGGGTGGGAGGCGCGTGAAGAGCCAGGAATTGTGTTGCAAGGTAAAATGACCGAGGTGGTAAAGATAGATGTGAGCAATGTGCTTTGGTGCATAAAAGTAGTAACTTAGCTCAGTGAAGAAGTCACAGAAGCCTCCCAGGAGGAGGTGGCTTTGAGCTGAGGAAGAAGGATGGGGAAACATTTCATGGGTGGATGGGGTTTATTATTTATTTGTCGGGCGCTATGCTAAGCACTTGGAGGCATCCTCTCATCTCATTCTGATAATGGTCCTGTGGAGGAGATATTATCCCTGTCCCCATTTTAGAGAAGGGAAAACCAAGGCTTAGAGAGCCTAAGTAGCTTTCCCAAAGTCAGATGGTTCTAAGTGGGGAAATGGAAGTGCTTGGCACTCTTGACTCAGACCCTGTGCTGCCTCCGATGGAGAAGAGGGGAGAGCAACTGGAACAAACCCATCCTGAGCACTTCTCCCCAACTTTGCTTTCAACCACGTCATGCTGGTAGCTTGGAATCGCCCATGGTGACAGTATTCACACCACAGAAATTTCCAAATGCTATAAATCAGGGCTTTTTTATTTTATTTATCCCAGAGAGCTGGCTGGCCAGCAGACACTTGCATAGGAGATGGCAGGAGGGGCGCCTGGAGTGCTCAGCTGGTGGAGAGTACGACTCTTGATCTCAGGGTGGTGAGTTCAAGCCCTAGGTCAGGCTTAGAGATTGCTTAGGAAACAAAAAGTCATAGCGAAGGCGTGAGTACCTGTGGCAATAAGCTGGAACACAGAGTTCTGGAGACAAAATACAATGGAAGACGGAACTGAAAAGACGCAAAAGGAAAGAAACTTGAATTTTATCTGGAAGGCACTGGGGAGCCACCGAAAGTTGTTGAGCAGGGGAAGGTCTTGATGAGATTTGTGCTTTAGCAAGAACACTCTGTGGATGGGTGAGGGGGGAGGCTGTTGGACAGAAGACTGTTTCCCTTGGCATCAGGATTTCTGTGACTCCCCTCCATGAGAGGAAATGTTGCCAGCTCAGGGAGAAGCCCGTGACATCACAGCAAATCCAAAAGGTCCTTAGACAGCCCTCCTTGACCATCAAAGCAAGTTCCTAGATCCCAGGGCCTTCTGGGGAGATGGAGCCCAAAGTGGAGGGTCCCGAGCCTCCCACCATCATTATCAGCCGCCTACCCCCCACCCCTCCCTCTTGCTTTCTCTTCTTTCATGTTGACAGAGCACAACCAGGCCTGTTAGGGCAAGGCCATCTATAGTCCCTCCTTATAACCCCTAGAACACAGTAATGACTTTAAGGATGGATATATGGATGGACAGATAGTTGGATGGATGGATACAAGAAGGAAAAAAGAAATGAGAGAGCGTGGGAGTTCTCTGTCCCAGGGAAGCTCCGGGGAAGGGCCGGAGGTCACAGAGGAGCCTGAGAGCCTTGGCAAAGCCAGTAGGTTAATGGCCAGGAGACAAATGGAGGAAAAAATGCAAGAAGAGAGACTCTGACGAACACGGGCTTCCAGGGGACAGAGAGGAGCGGGTTTATGAGCCTGTGTCTCTTGTCGCGTCAGCTCGTAAACCCACTTGGTTTCCTCTCTGTCTTCAGGCTGGTGAAACCAACGGAGAAGAATGTCCTTGTCATACTGTGGGGGCATGTGGCTACTTTTCTGGCAGGCAAGTGGGTTGGCTTGGGGAAGTGCCCGACGTGTCTTAGTTAACCACAAGGGTGTCTCCCCTTTGGATCGGTCTCCCTGGTCCATGCCGTCCTCCCCCCACCCAAACGGGGAAAGGTTCAAGGCTCTCCAGGCTCTCTGGCTAGGAGGGCAAACCCTCCAGACATGTGAGCACTTAGTACAACACTGGACTTCTCTGGGACTCAGTTTCTCAGCTATGAATTGGAGATAGTGCATACCGCCCTCCCCTCCCTTAGGGAGAAGTTCCAATCACGTGGGAGAAAAGATAACAAAATATCCTACAAATTGTGAAGTGCTGCTCCCAGGTAGGGTATCAAGGTATATTATTCTATCTTATTCTGGACTCCAAGGGCTTCGTAGGTGAAGAAGAGCAGCGGCGGAGAGCGGGAGGGACGTGAAGGTGAATCAGGGACCATCCAACCACTGGCCACTGAAATCATTGCTCTCGTCCCTGGGGCCCCCAGCCCTCTCTCAACGCAGCACGGGCAATAATTCAATGGCAGAAATCATCACAGATTTGCCCTGCTCTCTAACGGAAGCTGTCTTCCTAAGACGGGCTTGAAAGGTCTGCGGTAGTTGGCTGCCATTGACCCTGAGGCTTCCTATTTGCCACCTCCTTGACCTAAAGCCAATGAAACCATGGCCACATTGCCTTTCTGTGTGCCTACCATGATGTTCTTTAAACCTATCTCATTTAAACCCTCCTCCTTCCTCAACTTTGAGTAACTGCTTTTTTTGTGACATTTGGCTTCCATGTCCCCATTCTCAGAGATGCCCTTGAACCTAGCCAGAGTAAGTCCCACTTGTTATTAGTCCTGCAGCACCCTGTTCACTTCCCACTTTGTCTGTATCATGATGTGCAATTCACTGATGGGTCTACTGGTGTCCTTGTGATCTTTCCCCAATGGGAACATTAACTCCACAGAGCCCAGGCCTGGCACCAGGAGATCAATCCCTGCTTATTGAATGAGAAAATGGCATGTCTCTGATATAAATGCTATTATCATTGCCCCCATTGCTCAGATTATGAAAAGAACTGAGGCCCAAAGAATTCAGGGCCTTTGGCCAAGGTCATGTGGCTATTAAGTAGTATGTCTACCAGATGACCTCTCTTCCTGGTGGTCTATTCTTAGGACAGGATTGGGTGGCATTTCAAGTAGAAAGAGCAGTATCTGCCACCATGTAGAATACAATCTGAAGTGATTCCAGTGGCCACACTGCCTCCTTGCTCTTCTTCAAACATACCAAACACACTTCTGCCTCAGGGCCTTTGCACATGCTGTTCCATCTCCCAGACACCCACAGGGCTCTAATCAGCTGCTTTCTTATCAAAAGCCTCCCCAAACCATGTGTATAAAGCAGCAGCCTCACTCTTGAAGCCCTTAAATCCTGCTCTATCTTCTTCATAGTGCTTCTCACCACCTGACAATCTATTATGTATTTATTTGTTCATCTTTGTCCATATGCCTATGGCTCTAAGAAGGCAGGGACTTTGTGTTTTCCATTTGGTTCCCTGCTAAGTATTCCCTGTACTTAGCCTGTACCTAGCTTGTTGTGAGTGTTAAGTAAATTCATGGTGAATGAATCAGAGAATGAATGAGCAGACTCAGAAGCAGGTGGACAAACAAGACCAGGCTGATGGACGATGCAGGGGAAAGTGAAGGGGAGGTTTAGGCTGGGATGAGGGCAGTGTCTGGGACAAGAGGGCAGAGCTGCAGAAGCAAGCAGGACCCAGAGACAGAAGATTTGGCAGAGTTGCAGCCAACAGAACATGGAAGTCAGTTGTGTCCAATTCCTCCAGACCATCGTCTCCTCATCCTGGCAGGTGCCCAGTTAGCAGATGGTGGTGGGAGCTTGAAAAGCTAGAGAAGCAGGAAAACCACCTGGGCACCCAGGTGTGGGGAATGTCCAGGCCTGGGCACTTGTGCTCACCCTCTTGGTCCCAGCCAACCTCTACAACTGTAGTGAACATCTTCCAGGGAGAGAGCAGAGGATGCCAGCCAATCAGAGGTTTGCAAGCTAGGCTCAGTATCAAGGAATCCACACAGGGTGCTACAGTGCCATATTCTTATGGCCATTAAAACCCAGCCTAGTGAGGTCCTGAATGACACTCTGGCTGGACTGTTGACATGTACAGACACGTTGAAGGTCATCAAAGCTATCCTTCTACCTATGTGCCAAACTCCACTAAGAAGCACTTGAAAGAATAATTCTTGTGACCGACACACCCTAAGGTAACTCTTCTCCTCTGCCCACCAATACCAACTCACACCTTTTTGAATCCCCTCCCCTTAAGTGTGGGCTAGAACCTGTGACTTGCTGCTAGCCAACAGAATGTGACAGCAGGGGTCCATTTCATTATCAGTTAGGAAGGACATTAGGTTTGAGGTTGGTGTAGAGGAGAATAACTACCATGACTTCCAGTGCTTTGACAAAACCTCAGATGCGAGGCCTTCTGGCCAAGCGTCTGTGATTTCATGTTGTTGGAGCCTTCATTGTATCCCTGGGGGTTGCAGCTTTCTTTAAGTTTGCTGTGGCTGAACCGAGAAAGAAGGCATATGCAGATTTCTACAGAAATTACGATTCCATGAAAGATTTTGAGGAGATGAAGAGGGCTGGTATCTTTCAGAGTGCAAAGTGATTTTGGAATGTAAAGAATTTCTTTGGGTTGAGTTCAATTGAAGTTTGTCACTGACCTGTGTTCCTGAACTATGAAGCATGAATATTGGGTTATGGAATAGTTTGTCTTGATAAATAAACAACTAACAAATTAAAAAAAAAAAAGAATGTGATAACAGGGATGGGATGCCATTTGCATAGTTGTTTTATTATAAAAGACTCTTTCTTAACAGACTAGAAAGAGACTCCCTTACAGGCTGTGAAGATGTAAGCATCCATGTTGTTGAGCAAGGACCACGTGGAAGAACTTATGGGTGGTGTCCAGAAGCAGACGGCAACTGCCAGCAGACAACCAACAAGAAGATGAGGACTTCAGTCCTGCAAATTCAAGATGAATTCCACGAACAACTTGAGTGCATCTGCAAATGGATCTTTCCCCGGCCAAGCTTCTGATAAGACTGCAGCCCCAGCCAATACAAGGAGTGAAGCCTAAGTAGAGGATTCAGCTATGTTGTTTTCAGACTCCTGGTCCACAGAAACTGAGATGATAAATGTGCGTGTTGTTTTAAGCCACTCAGCGTGTAGTCATTTGTTATGCAGCAATGGAAAACCAGTAGAGTTCTTCTTTAAAAGATCTCTAAGGAAGGCAACCCCATGCAATGCCCTTCCATACCCATGCCTTTACAACATTGCATTCTATGCACAATTTGACCAGTACTCATTTGCACCACAGGGCAAGGTCTCATTGGATTTTTACCTATAACTATCCATGTCAAAAATTAAAAATTCAGATTTTTACATCTAGGCAACTTTAGTTTAATTTAGATGGATAGATGATAGATACCGAAATAGATGGTAGACAGATGATAGAGCGAGAAAGATGATAGATAAATAGATAGATAGATAGACAATAGATAGATAGCTGACCAAAGAGAAACCCTGAATTTTATATTTTTTATAGATATTACTGATTTATTTTTGAGAGAGAGAGAATGGCAAGCACACATGGAGGGAGAGACAGAGGGAGAAGTAGACTCCCCGCCAAGCAGGAAGCCCGATGCAGGACTCGATCTCAGGACCCTGGGATCAAGACCTGAGCTGAAGGTGGGTGCTTAACGGACTGAGCCATCCAGGTGCTCCAAAACCTGAATTATATATATATATATATATATATATATATATATATATATATATATATGAAGGGAAGAATTCTGGTATCTTCTGGGGAAGTTTATCTCTCTCTGGTAAGAGCCAGGTTTGCAAGAAGAAAGAGTCTCACACCCTTGGTTTTGAATGCATTTGTGTTGTGGAAGCCACCTTACCACTCTAAGGTGAAAAGTCTAAAGACAAAAATCCAGTACAGTAATCCAGGAGAATGATCAAAATCTGGGTCTTTGATGATATTGTTTAACCGTTGCACCAAACTTAGAAATACCTGCTTGCAGATTTTTTTGGTTATGGGAGTTAATTAAATGTCTTTAGTGTCAAAATTTCATTAAGCTGTGCTTTCCATTACTTGCAGGTGAAGCATTCTTAACAGAGACAGAGTCATATATGCACCTCTATAAATGGCAGCAGAAAGTTGAAGGATGCACATCTCCCCCAGATTACATGGAACAGGGTGGGGAGAGGTCTCCCAGAGGAAAAGGAAAGTGTCACATCAGCAAAAGGGCAACTAAAAAGACATTAAGCCAACAAATCAGTAGCTACCCATCACCCACCCCAGTTGCCTGCCCATTCCCCCTCATCTCCCCCAAGAGACTACAGGCTCCTCCCTGGAAAGAGAGGATTTAGAAAGACAAGGCTGCAATCCTAGGTTATGGCCTCTGGCTAGCCCTTTGTCCCTTATCCCCAACACATGGGGGCATCTGTGACCACAGCCATGGCCTTCCCTACTGGAAGCACCTGCAGCATCTCATCATGACCCCCTGGACAGCAATGGCCAGGAAAGTGAGAGAAGTGGGCTTTAAGTATTGGCTTTGCTATTTGCTAGTTATGACCTCAGACAAATCAGGAAGGCTCAGTTTTTCCACCCATAAAATGGGGCTACCCCATTAAAAAACAAGTTAAGTACAGTATGTAACTAGATTAAATAATAGACCTACCTCACAGGGTTATTTTGAGGATGAAAGAGAATATTTATGAGGCCCTAGATGAGGCTGGCCCCGTTGTCAGTGTGCCATAAAGGGTGGCTGCTATTCTTATTGATCTCCAAGGGCTTGTCTGGTCTGAGCATCAGTGACCTTGAGATTTTAAGTGGAGACCTGGGCTCAATAGCCATCCCTTTTATAACAGGGCTCCCTACAACAGAAGGACTCCCTCCGCCATCTTGGATGAGGAGGCCAGCTCATGCACCAGTGATGCCTCAGCCCATGGATTTATTTTTCCAGCTGCAAGAGTTGCTTTGCTTAATAGCTCTCATCCAGCTTCCCTCCATGATTGAACTTGAGAGAGTGTGTTTGCTTAACACCCACAATGTTCCAGCTCCCACAAAACATGGAGAGAACATGAGGTCCACTCTGGGGGGATCTCGCTCACTCCTGAAATTGAGTTGGACAATCATAATTTTGTTTTAACTGAAAGAACCACAGGTCTCTCTCTCCCCATTGAACCCTGACCAAGGCCTCCCATCTCTGAATCGCCTTCCAGGTCCTCGGCTCTGGGCAGCTCTCTTGGTGTGCTGGGGCTTTGCTCCTCAGCTACTATCTCCCAGGAAGATGAAGCCCAGTGCCAGGCAAGGCCTCCCTGGGCCATTCTTTTCATGTTCTCCCCATTCCTGTTGCTCTCCTCTCCCTGACTTCTTTTCTCTTCCTGTCTTACTCTGCTTCTGTCTTACTCTGCTTCTGGCTTCCTCTGATCTTCCTCTCTCCCTCCTTGACTCTGCTTTTCCATCCCCATCTCCCTATGTGACCATGTCTCTTTTCCTATCTCTGTTATGTTCTCTCCTATTTTTCTGTCTCCCTCCTTCTCTGTCTCCCAAGGCTGGTTCCCTAGTCTCTCGCTTGCATACAAGGCCCCGGCCTCCTGCAGGAGGTAGTGAACCTCCATCTCCACCTTCTGGTAATGATAAGAAAGGACTAGAACTCATCCTCAAGCCATGGCTTTATCGGCACGTGTTCTTGCCTGTTGTTGGAGGGGCACCTACTGGAGAATTCCCTGCCGTGTGTTTCCCCTGGGACACAGGAACTATGCTGCCAAAACAAGGATACTGGGAATATCCGTGTGGGTGGAGGAAACAGATCAGCTGTGTGACTGAGGAGATGTGCCGGGCTATGGGGGCCTCTGGTTCATGATATGTAATATGGGAGTAGCTGTTGGAAGACGGAATTTGGTGAGGGCAAAACCTCACCCCACCATAGGCCGGGTACCTAGTGAGCCCTCAGTAAGCTGATTCTACATTAAGCATCATGATTACTATTACAGCTATTAGGGATGGTGGAGCAAAGAAGTTCTGGCTCTTTCTCAGTGTTTTGCAAATGGAGACTCCTTCTTCACCTGATCTGGCAGAGAACTTTCCATTCAGTCCTAACCACCACTGGTCTTCAGTTCACACCCCCAGACACCTCTCCAAGCTCTCCCATCCCGCCCCACCATACCCACCACCTCTCCCAGACCAGAGGCCAGTTCAAAGGGTTTCCCCATCCCTCCCATCATGGACACAATAGCCCATTCCCCCCGGACCCCAAGCCAGCAGAAGAAAGCACAGGCAGGAGATCAAACGTGGGCTGAATGGAAGACAGAGGAGACAGAGAATGAGAGGCGAGATGGGACGGCAAGAATAATGACTTCCATCCAAGCCTCTTCCCATAAACCCACAGCTCTTTGAAGCCCGCTTTCTTTTAATAAAATGCACGATTATTAATGACCCAAGTGGAAGATTTCTGGGCAGGACAATGCCACACTCCCTGGGGCCTCCATGGGGCCTTGTGCATGGGAAAGCGCTCCATGGCCCAGTGGATGCCTCCACATGCCAGATGCCAACTGCATGTCACAGGGGCTTGGGAGCTGGCTGGTAGCTGCCCAGATGTCCCTGGGTGCCACCACTGTTTGGGGGGCTGCCACTGCCCTCTTGCTAATGAGGCTTTCAGGCTGGGCCTGGGGCCAGCAGACTCTATACTATGGCTTTCCAGTCGGTTCATTAATTCGATAAACATTTATGGAGCACCTACTATGTGCCAGTCCATGTGTAGGTTCAAGAGAGCAAGGCAGACACAATTCCTGCCCTCACCAAGTTTGTGAGAACAGAAGACAGCATTTAGAAGAAGACAGAAACTGGAGGGTAAGAAGAAAGGCACTGGAGGGTATGAAGGCCCCACGTTCTAGATTTTTACCTCATGCTTCATTCCCGTTCAAGGAGCTTCACCGCTTTCTGTGGCCCCCTCATTGTCACAGCAGGGCTTTCCCTCACTGAATCCCCTTGCACTGCCATTCAGGCTCCCAAGTCACTTGGCACCTGCCAGCCACCACAGGAACCCTTGGCCATGACCCCCTGCTGCCCACTGCCCCTCACCACCCCAACCTCCAACTAGAGGGACTGTGGAACTTGTTCTCTCTGCCACCTTCGTGGGCAGCTCATCTGGGGGATAAACGATCACCCCAGATGGTAAGAAAATATCCTTACTGGAAAGAAACAACTTAATGTGCTCTAAACTTGGAAGGGAGCTTTGAACTAGAGCTCCTTCAATGCAATGGATCAGAAGACCCAAAGCCACACACCCTGAAACCAAATGGGAGGATTTTTCCGACACCACAGAGGGGATGGACACAGTGTCTTGTGGGACTCATGTGTGGGTCAAGGGAGGACTGTCCATGCTCCACCTCGTGTGGGGACTTTGAGAAAAACACTTTCCTTCTCAGAAGCTCTAACATCCATCGGTGTGGTGGGAAACCGCTTGGCCCAGCAAGCAGCCTTAGTGTCTGCTGTTCAGCTACAGAGGAAGCTGGGGTCCAGAGAGCTCCGGCATCTTGACCAGTTCCCACAGCTGATGAATGGCTGACCCAGGATCCCAGCATGTGGGGCTCCGAGGGCTGGGGTGTGGGGGAGGATGAGAAGACATCGGCCACCACATGCTGGGGACTCAGGTGGGTTCCCGGACCACTCTGGGCAGCCATTTCCCCATCTGTAAAATGGGAGGGCTAGTCAGTCAGAGGGTCTATGGAAAGATGCCAGAGGCTGGGACTCTCCCAAACCATATGGAAAACTGAGTGTGTGGGGATAGGACTCAGCTTCTGAGAAATGGACCATCCCCTCTATCAGATTCCCCTAAAAGGGCCTGGCCCAAGAGCAGTTAACAGCATGGAAACAAGGGGTCTCTAAGTGTCTTCATCCTTCTAAGTCCAAGGGTGCTTTCACTCCTTCCTTCACGCAAAATTTTATCAAGCATTTTGTGTCAGGCCCATAGGGACCCCTCTGGTTCCCACATTCCCAAGATAGTCCTTAAAGTGAGATGACAATATATATGAATGTGGCACCTATACGTTTGTTCCCATCATCCGTGCCAGGTCCCACGTCACTCCCCACAGACCAGAGATTGGTCTCTCCAGGGAACCCCTCCCCTCGTGCCCCTGCCCCTGCCTCTGTCCCTAACCACTGTCCCTGCCATGGGCTTCCTGCAGGCTGAGCAGCAGGGCAGTAGAAGAAGAACTCATGTCTATTCTGACCTGTATGCTCCTGAGTGGCATTTGGAAATAATTAGTAACAGGCCAGAGACCCCTCCCCAGCTCATCCATCCCATGGGAGCCGGGACTGGAGGGAAGGACAGGGTCTTTGGGAACAGAACAAAGGGATGAAATGAGGAGGCAGAAGATGGAGCAATGAGGCCCCAGAAGGCCCTGCCGGGCCCTTGATGTCCTGGTGGAGGGTCTGGGTTCCAAGTTGTGGTCCAGGGGCGGGTGCCTGGCCTCTACAGCCAGCTCCGGTGAGAGCCAGCAGCTGCGGGCCAACTTTCCATGACATCAGGACTGGCCTGGGCTGAGTCTGCCTGGGCAGGGAGGTAGCCCCACACCCTGCTTCCCTCTGGCCCACGGGGGGGTCCCCATGCCCCAGAGTGGGATGGCCCCGGGGGTGCGTCCCATGGCAAGCTGCCGGGAACATAAAGAACAACCACCGGCTGCCCCCCAGAGAGAAAGAGCCCAAACGTCCAACAAGGGAGGGATAACTTGACTGAACACATTGTTATATATTCATGCATACAACGGAATACTACACAGTACTTTAAAATGATATTTTAGAGAAGTCGGGCTCCAGATCAAGGGAGAGAAGAGTGGGGTGGAGGAGGGTGGATACACGTGGTCTCTCTTCAGACGTGTGCCTTCCAGTTACAGCCGGTCTGCAGGGGAAGGGTAGGAAAAATCCTCAAGGACGCTGACAAGGCTGCCCCTCCAGGCCCGCTGCCGTGGCTTATCTGTCCCTTTGCTCAGCTCCATCGGCCACAAAGGCCAGCTATCAGCAACTCCACATACCCAAACCCCATTTTCCATCTCCCGCCCTGCCCTCCACTGCACCTAGCTGTCCTTCAGGCTTCTGCTGACACAGAACTTTCTCAGATCACCCTGTCCTTGATGCTTACAGCAGTGTTAATTCATGAGCATAAAATGTGGACCCTGTTTGCCCCCCACCTTCACCCTGAAGAGGCTGTAAACTGCCCCCAGGCCAGGGAATGGGCTTGTTTTATTCACCTCTGTAGACTGAGTTCCTCAAATAGTGCCTGGCACACAGTTGGTGCTCAATAAATGGTGAATGATGGAGTGAGTTGAACACCACAGGGCCAACATTTATCCAGTGCGACCGTGAGCCAAGCTCTGGGTGCCTTACCTCGGGACCTCCTCGCAACCATTCTCAAGAGGCGGACGCTAGGAGTAGGGGACCGCCTCCACTGTACGGACTGGAGAACAGAGGAGTTCAGGAATTTGCATTATGTCATGCAGCTAGTAAAGGGAGAGTCAGGATTGTAATTATGGCTGCCAGTCTATAAGATCCATATTCTTTTTTTTTAAGATTTTATTTATTTATTTGACAGACAGAGATCACAAGTAGGCAGAGAAGCAGGCAGAGAGAGAGGAGGAAGGAGGCTCCCCGCTGAGCAGAGAGCCTAATGTGGAGCTCAATCCCAGGACCCTGGGATCATGACCTGAGCCAAAGGCAGAGGCTTTAACCCACTAAGCCACCCAGGCGCCCCTAAAATCCATATTCTTAACCCTTCTTCTCCTCAGCCTCTCCTGGGTGAACCAGGGAGGAGAAGGAAACACGGCAGACTGCATGGCACCCGGGAGAGCATTGGGTGATGGGTAGGGGCTTAATGATTTTATCGTGTTCTCTTCTACGATGCGCATGCATTTTATTTATAATCAGAGAAAACTAACAGTACAATAGAAAGCATTTTTTTTAAATAAAAGATCACCAAGCAGCCTTGATAGAACACCACAAATCCTCCGAGGACCCCCAGCAGCCCTCTGGGCATGAGAAGCCAGTGTCCGAGCCCACCCCACCCCCATCCGTGAGGCTGCACAAGAGATCACCCAGCATCATCGGCAAGTTCCCACTGGAAGGGGGGGACCCCCTAGACCACCTGCACAGTCCATACATCCTCACTGTCCACCCTGCCCCACGTTTCTTAAATGGAGAGCAAAGAAGCAAGCAAGGAGACAAATGTTCTCCCTCACCTCGTCTCTCTCACCAACCCAGCTCCTCCTCCAGCCTTGTCTCGTGCCCCCATGGCCCCCCGGACTCGGGATGAGCAGCACAGCCCACCCCAAAGATCTCACACGTGATTCCATTTTGCTTTATGTATCCCAAATGGTCTGCCCTTTGCTGGCAGGGCTTGCAGCAAATTATTGCTGGTGAAAACAGGAGGCTGGGGTTTGGAAACCAGATGAAGCTTTTACTTTTACTGGCTGTGGGGCCAGGGTGATTCCCAATAGGAAGCATCCTGTAGAGCGAGCTCCATCCGTGCATTCACGTAACAGGCATGTGTTGTCCATCTATGGGGTTCCCCCACCTTCCCCCTCAGGCACGGTGCCCGCTGGGGAACAGGAGGGGGAAGTGAGATATGATCGAGGCTTTTATGCAGCTGACACCATGGGCAGAGAGAAAAGACAAGGTGTTAGATGGAATTTGGGTGGGCGGTGGGTATGGAAAGAGTGCTGATCTCTCTAAAACATCATGTTGAACAACTGTCTAGTACTCCATTGTATGCATGAGTGTATAACCACTTCGCTAGTTGCAGAGAAATAGGGTCCCCAGGAGCCAATGCCTCGGTGACTTCTGATCCCATGCAGCATGCACCTGCCGCAAGGCGCCCAGAGCTGACAGGTGTGCGTGGGACAGTGCGACCCCGCTGCCCCATCCAGGAGACTGGAGGACATCCTGCCGTTTTCTCTGGTTGATTCTTGGCTCTTCCAGGAGGCCTGTCTAGACAACTGTTCAAACAAAAGAACAAGGTAAAGTTTGACATTCTTAAACGTATAGGCAATGCTGGCCCGAGCACGTATAAATGCCCACAGTAGAAATGAATGCCTCCATCAAGAATGCATATGTGTTTTGGGGCACCTGGGTGACTCAGTCAGTTAAATGACCAACTCAGCTTTGGCTTGGGTCATGATCTCAGGGTTGTGGGATCGAGCCCAGCATTGGGCTCTGTGCTCAGTGAGGAGTCTGCTTAAGGATTCTCTCTCTCTCTCTTCCTCTGCCCTTCTCCCTGCTCTTTCTCTCTCTCTCTGTAAATAAATCTTTGGAAAAAAGAATATGTATGTGTTTTAATAGTTTGGGGGTTGTTGTTGTTGTTGTTTCGTATGGGAAGAAATAAAATCTCCCGAAAGTTAGCATTTCCATGTATTCATGTGCCTCGTGGTTCACAAAATGTTTTGAGGTGATTGCTTCCTAGGAAGGCCCTGGCTCTAGCGAAGCTGGCTAGTGACGATCAGAACTTGCACCTGTACCTCATCAGCCAGACTCCACAATAAAGGGCCCACCCGCTCTCGCCTGCACGCTCCCTCCCCCACTGCCCCTGGGGCTGCTACTTCCCTGGCACGATTCAGAGCAGCACTCCTGGCCCAAGTTCAGAACTGGCAGAGGTGACCGTAGAAGGGGGAAGTCTGGGCTCTTCCTGGCTGCATGCCCCAGGGCAAAGCAGGTAGGCAACATCCCTGGGAAACCCCATGCTGTGCCAACAAGACACGTGCAAGGTGACAAAGGCCTGACAACACCTTGGCCGTGTGCATCCTTAAGGGTTAGCTCAAGTTCAGTGTCTGGACAGAGGGCTTGGTCTAAAGCAGAACTTCCCTGTGTGACCTCTGGTTCCACGGTGTTGACTGGAGTGACAGGAGCATGTCAGCTGCTTATGGGCTAGGGTTTTGTCCTCTTCACTGCTCAATTCCAAATCCCCAGCCTCTAGAAGTATCTCTGACACTAATTCAGTAGCCAGGTGTTGAATGGTGGGGATGGGAGTCTGGGAGTTTGATAAACATGTGACAAAGCAGGAGAAACAAGTTTCTTCTACTCAGGCCTTCTCAGAACCTCCCATATGCTCCCGTGTGCTCTGATGCTTAGTAGGATGCAGCAGGTAGAATCTTCCAGATGCCCTGGGCCATGGACTCTTTTCAACTGAGAATCTTGTAGAACACGGGTTCCACAGTCAAGAGCCACAACGACATCTCCCTCTTTATCCTCATCTGAGTCCCTCTTGAGGGAAAGAAGACAGACACCTGTGTTCATGACTCCCAGTTCAGGCAGGTTCTCCTCAAGCGATATCAAAGATATCCGCCAGCTTCTTCCGGTTTACATTCTACCTGGGGCAACAATCCCAAAGAAAGAGGTCTAGACAAATCTGGCCGAAGTCCCAGCTAAGGCTTTCATTGGCCGATCTCGGATAACATGACTATCCCTGAACCAATCACTTGGCTAAAGAATGCAGTGTTCTGATTGGGCAGGCAGATATGATCACGTCCCCAGTCTTGGAACCCAGACAAAGTTGAATCTCAAGGACTAGTATCTCCCCAGAGAAACATCTCAATCCAGTTACCAGAAAAAAAGGGACAGAAACAATGCAGGTCAAGGAAAACAAGGAATACCCCCAAACGTCAATATTCATACTGGCACATGGCCAGGCTGGCCTGGGTTAAGGTTCTGGAATGGGGGTTAAGTGCTCCCTGCCCTACTCCCACCCTCTCCCCCCACCCACGGGATGACAGTACATGGAGAATGATGGTCACAGGCTTGATTTGGGGCAAAGAGAAAAGAAAATGAAAATGTCACATCATTGCAGGGAACCCTCACGAGGGCCCTGAAAATTAGGTATTGAGATTATTCCCATTTTATAGATGCATAAACTGAGGTTAAGAAGAGAAGTCACTTGCCCCAGGTCGTGAAGCTCTTCTGCAGGGTGTGTGTGTGTGTGTGTGTGTGTGTGTGTGTGTGTTGCAGGAGTGGCAAATCAACAGAGAAAAACTCAGGTTTGAGGCTGCACCTTCCGAAGCTCCTGAATCCCAGTTTCTGCACGTTCTGTAGATCCCGTAGCTTCTGAGCCCCAGCGTTCTTTCTGCCATGTGCCCTGTGCCAGCAGCTACTCCCCGGAGGAGACGAGCGGCTCATCAAGAGAGGCTGGATCCAAACAGAGGGCTGCTGGGGGGGTTGGGGGGGAGGTTTCAGAAGCCTCAGGCCCAACAGCACCGTTGCCTCCGTCTGTGACTCGGGGCGCCACCAGCTCGACTGGCAAAACAGGGAAGAGGAAAACTCTGCCTCTTTCTTACCAAAGAACGCCTCCTCCACACTGCTCCGGGGGGTTCTGGTGCTCTGGAAGATGGGAAGGATCTGGAACTCCTGGGACATCTGCTCTGGGGCACGTGGCCATGGGGAGCTGGTGCCCAAGAGGAGCCAGGAGAGGCGAGAGAGGCAGTGGCCATACAAGCAGACAGTCCTGGGCTTCAGCCCCAGCTCGGCAGTGACTGTCAATGAGATCTTAAAAACCCTCCTTAGCTTCCCCACGCTTCAGGGTCCTCATTTGTAAAGTGGAGCTGTAGCACTACCTGTGGCACAGAGTGCTTGAAAAATGAATGATCCCGAACGTAATGTGCTTCATGCATATTGAATATACTTTCAATTCCCTCCCCAAATCACCTGAGAACATATGGAGCATCTTGGAAGGTTTAGAACCTTCCATGGTCCTTTGCCAGGAAAACTACTTTGGGACAGTTTCCTTAGCTGGTCCTTGAGCTAAAGGCCTCTTGGGGGGCATCGAATGTGAGATCCCAGAGGGTTTACAAGCGACCTCTTCTCGTGAACTATGGTTTCCCTCCTATGCTCAATATCGGGGTCACCAGGCCTCCCCAGCCCCACCCTGCTTGGTTGGTGCCCCTGTCCCGCCCCAGGCCCCCCAGGCATGGAGAGGGCAGCCTGGCCCGGAGTCCAGAGTCAGGGCACATCCTGTCTCAGTGACCAGCTGTGCTCCGAGGTCTGGGAAGACACTTCCATTCCTCCTTCACAACGGGGAGGTGGGACACTGGCTCAGGACGTCGCTTTCCTGCTGCTCGTCCTAAGGCCCTGTGGCCTTGCAGCTCTGAGGCCAGGCTGGGTGGGCCAGGAGGGTGTGGGAAGAGGTCTCTGAGGTGTCTCCTTGGCCTACCGCCAGGCGCAGGCACCGCAGAGTGACAGCAGCGGCTCCTCCTCCCGCTCCTTCTGGGGAGCAGGGAGCCCAGTCCCCCCACCCCTTCCTGCTCCCGGCCTGCCTGCGTGTGGTAAATGCTTGTGCAACTTGGCAAGGCAGCCCCAGCCAGAGAGGTTCCCAGGGTGGGATCTGACTCTTGGAACAGACGAACCCCCGCCAAGAAAGTGAGCTTCGCCTCGCAGCGTCGCCAAGAGCAGGAGGTCCAGGAGGGGCTGAGCCCCATCCAGGGAGTGCTCCCCACCCTTGGCTCATCCTGGAACACCAGCGCGGTGGAGTGGGGGGCTTCCAGCCAGTCAGGGCCACAGCCTCCCCACACCCCCTGGATGGGATTTCAAAGCCAAGACCCAAGAGGGGGGTCCAGGGAGGGGGACCATCGCCTTCCATCAGGATTGCCTCATTAGTGGTTTTGCATTGTTAGAAATCTCTTCATTGGAGGCCCGGATTGCAGCAACATGGGGCTTTAATCTGGGCTGGGCACGGGGACTTGTGGCCAGGAACCCCGAAAGGAGAACAATTAATATCGCCAAAGCGGGCCCTTCTCAAAGGCTCCATATCCCCTTGAGCCCCCATCGGCTCATGTTTGGGAAGGCTTGGGAAGAGGCATTTCTCTCCGGTTCTGCCAATGTCTCTTGGCCTCTCTCACAGGCAGAATCATGAACTTTCCATCATCATATGCTGAGAGTGAGCAGAACCGAGGCTTGCTCACTTGACAGGACCTGGAAACCACGGTGCTAAAATGTGGCCTTCGGCCTGTCAGCCCCAGACGGTCCTGTTCCCCACAGAAATCACTGCTCTGGGCATTGGTTTCCTCAGCTATAAATGAAGGGCTTGGAGTCATGTGGTTGGTTTTCAGGGACTTTGAGCCATGGATACTTTTAACCAGGTGACAACTTGTAAGAAGGTTGGATCTAGTGGGCCAGCCCTGTGCCTCCCCCCTCCTAGAAATGCTTCCTCTCCTTTGTCACCAGGCCACCACCTGTCACCACCCCCCACCCCGTTTCCTCCAGTCTCACTGGCTGCCCCTTATTGGTCTGTTCTGTCCCCTTCCCTTTATCCAAACTCATCCTGATCCTGCAGTCTGATGCCCCTGAACCTCTCAAAGTGGCCCAACTCATCTTCAAAACACTATAAATCTGACCATGAACCTCACCTTCCTCTACGGACTGAACTGTATGCCCCCAAACTTCATATGTGAAGCCTTACCCTCCACCCCGACGTGATGGTTTTGGAGGTGGGACCTTGGAGGCAATTAGGTTTGGATGAGGTCATGAGTTGTCCTTCATGATGGGTTTGGTGACCTTATGAGACACCAGAGAGCCTGCTGTCTGTCTTTCTATGTCTCCACCATGTGAGGTCACAGCAAGAAGGTGGCCAGCGGCAAACCAGGGAGAGGGCCCCTACCAGGAACTTAATCTGCCATCACTTTGATCTTGGACTCCCTAGCCTCCAGGACTGAGAAATAACTGTTGTTTAAGCCCCCAGCCTACGGCATTCTGTTATGACAGCCCAAGCTAACACATCTACTGGGAAAGCTTAAGTGCCACTGTCTAACTCTCCAGGCCCCCCTCACCACTCTTCCCTGCACATTCTTGGTCCCAGCTCTGCAGGCATCTACACCCCAGCCAAACACACCCAGTCTTGCATCCCAGGCATAGAAGGTGCTTTAAAGTGGCTCCCAGGGATCAGGGGTTACCACCTTCTGGGACTCATGGCCTCTGGAGTCCCTAACCCTTGACAGTGGGCTAGACCCAGGGCTCTCTTCTATCCAGCAAAAGTGGTAGGTGTCACTTCCAAGATCAGATCATGAAGACAGTGCCTTTTGTCTTCTTCTTTTACCAGCACACTCTGATGAAGTCACCTGCCATGTTGTGAACTATCCCATGGGGACACCTACATGGCAAGGAACAAACAGTTTCAGCTGCTTAGAAGGAACTGAGACCCTTGGTCCAACATTCCAGGAGGAAGTGAATCCTTCAAAAACCTGGTTGGATGAACTTGGAAACAGATCCATCCCCAGATGAGCCTTCACATAAGCCCAGTCCCAGCTAACAGCCTGACAGGACCTAGGAGAGACCCAGAGCAGAGGACCATAGATGCTATTGTTTTAAGCCACTAGCTAGGTGGGGAGGGCATATTTGTTATGCAGCAATAGCTAACTAATACACCAGGCTTGGCACATCCATTACCTTCTGCCCAGGATATGCCACTCTCCAGACAGGCTCATCCTTAACAGGATGGCTTAATCTCCATTGACCATCAGGTGTCACTGTAATCACCACTTTTTCAGTCCCCCCCACCCCCACAGAGTTGTATCTGGTTTTTTTTTTTTTTCTCTAAATATTCACCCTACATGACTGTAACAACTCACCCTTTAGACTGTAGCTCTTTGAAGACCAGGATTCTACCTGTCTTGTCTGCTACTCTCTCTCTCCATGATCTTGCACAATATCAAGCTCTAGTAGGTGTTCAGTGAACACAAGGGCTATGAGTGAGTGAAACATGATGGAAGAGACACCCAGAAAGACCCAGAGAAACTGATTTGGGGAACTCCCAATAAGCACTTGGGGCCCTCCCCAGTAATACCACACAAAAAATTATATGACTTCACATGGCTTATCCATGAACAATACTTACATAGTTATGATCATGAGGAGTTGAATAATGGATTTTACCAAAATTTGTAATAAATCAGGGAGGATGGAGGGAAAGGTTGCCGTGAGTGTGCATGCACATCAACAGGTGTGCATAAAAGTAAACCATCAGTGGAGGGGCCATGGATTATGAATAAAACACAAAAATCAAGAACTTCTAATACAAGCAAATTATTTACAAATATACAAGTAGACTAGAAGTAACAGGTGAAAGAAGTAAAAATGCTTATTTCTGAGAAGCAGAAAGGAGAGGGGCAGGAGATTGCTGGGTTTTGATATAAGCTTTGACTTTTAAAGCTACATACATCTTTAATAAAATATACATTACATCTCAAAAAAAGCAAATAAGGAAGGAAGGAAGGAAGGAAGGAAGGAAGGAAAGAAAGAAAGAAAGAAAGAAAGAAAGAAAGAAAGAAAGAAAGAAAGAAAGAAAAAACAATTTCACATTGTCAAAGACCATAAAGAACATACAGTGGGTAATGGGAGTGACTGGTGTTGGTGGAATGCTTCTTGAGATGGAGTGGCCATCGACAGCTGCTTCAAGTTGGTGATCTTTGAACTTAGCCCTACTTGAAAAGGAGTTAACCCCAAGAGGTGTGGGAAAAGCATTCCAGGCAGAGGGAACAGCAGGGGCAAAGCCTCAGAGATAATATCACACTTGGTATGTTTAAGGGACGGAAAAGCCAATGTATATGCAGTGTGGACAGCAAGGACAGGGGTTGGATTGAACTGAGAGAGGAGAAGAGGAGACTCTATGAGATGATGTCAAGAAGTGGCCATGGAGACAGAGTCCAGAGGAGACACCAGAACTGGAGAAGTTACATGGGAAATTCAAGCTTTCAGACAAATGTTAAAAGCCGTGGGGCCAGAGATCAGCCAGGCAGTGAGCAAATATCAAGCCAAAAGAAGACATTCAGGCACAAGTGTCCTGTTTGCAATCTATACTGATAAATGCCAGAGAGATGAGCTAACAGTCCCTAATGAAGTTTCATAAATCACTTTACATTGCAAGTTTATCTTACCTTTTAGAGCAACTTCCCATCTACTAACAATTCACTCACTAGATGAGCAGGTTGAGATCAGAAATACAACTAGAAAAACAACTCGTTTGCTCATTATCCAACCTGACCAAGAGCCTCATTAGCTCTTTTCCTCAGTGTCCACAGGTTCAGCCTCCCCTGGATCCCACTCCACCTCTTAACCTCTTGACTGTCTTTGGTTCTATTAATCTGCATTCTAGAATTCTCCTTCTTCCACATTCTTAGTGAACCAGGCACTTAAGACACCTGCTCCCTCTTGCTCCAGCTGCAGACTCCTACCTCCTGAGGTTCAAATCCTGATTCTCTAGGTTTCATATCCCTCCCATCAAAGTCCTAGGCCTAGCATCTGAGTCCTCAGCCCTATATGAGCTCTGGGCACTGCTTCGCGGGAAAGGTCAGCCATTTTGATAAAAGAGTGTGGAGAGCACAGGCTGAGGGCCAAGTGTAGCTCCTTCTCCATTACTCCCTGGCTGTGGGAGCTCTGCCTCCTTCACATTGTAGGGGTGGGGGTGTATCTTCATCCTGAGGGAATTTTCCTTGGGACAAGGAACTCAGCCTAGGGTTGCCACACAATTATGGCTCAAAATGTCTTATATGAATGAATAAGAAACCCTTATTTTTGTCCTACAGTTAGAAATGGGGTACCATATGAATTTCACACTATGGTGTGAGTGACTGATATATCAGAGAGTTTTCTTGTGTTTTGTTGTATTCTTTAAGGCCTAGCTCCAGTTCCGTGTCCTCTAGAAAGCCTCTATCAATTACATCATCCAACAGGGGTTTCTTTTTACTCTGAATTCAGGTCTCCTGAGTTTACTCCTGAGTAAGACAGTGTCTACAATATCCATAGATTGATTTATTCACACACATCCAAAAAACAGGCAACAAAAAATAGTATGAAACAAGCCCCCTCTTTTCAGCAGGATGGAAATTTCTCAATGGTGGGATTAGATCTTCTGCTCTATAATCATGCCCAGTTTAAAAGCAGGAGACTTAAGTTCAAGTGCCGGCAATGCCACACACTGCTTTGTGACCTTGGGCAAGCTATTTATCCTCTCTGTGCCTGGTCCCCCATTGATGGAGTGGAGAAGTTCTATTAATTTCATGGGCTCCTCTTAGGAATGACTATGTAACTGCTTTGTAAACTGTCAAATGCTGAACAGATGTGAATTTATTAATTGTGATGAATACAGTATTCAGGTTGTTCATAATTTTAAATATTTAAATAAAGAGCTTCCAACCACCTTAAGGCTGAGATTTCACCAGGGGCCCTGCCCTCTGACTCTTTCACACCACCCAAGGAGGTTGGCCCAGAAGGAGGGAAGAGCTGGGGAAACCAAGGCCCCCAGAGAATATGCTGTTCTTGACCATGGGGCGGAGCTCAGAGCTCTACCCAGACATCCCGACTGCGCAGGCAGGGGGCCAGCAGGGAAACTGCATCTCTGATGTGGCTTGGGGTATTGTTCGGTTTGGGGTTTTTGTTGTTTGGTGTTTTGTATTTTTATTGCTGTTGTTCTCCTTCTAATCCTAATAACAGAGGCAAGAGGAAGCCTGGGCAGAGGAAAGACATTTTTTGGAAACTCTTTGGGAGCTCTGAAACCCCACCCTATGACTGGCGGGTCACTCTGACTTCTTTCTGGTGAAGACAGGGATGGAGTGGGGGACAGATCTTGGCCAGAAGCCTCCTACAGAATAACCAATCCTCTTGCCCACCCAGGAGAGGCTGGTCTGGGAGGCAGCTGTCTCCGGGGGTTTATCCATCATCTTTGCCTAAATTGTCAAGATGGAAGGCACCTTCTCCGCCAGCTTCCAGCCAACACTTCCCAAAATGGGTTCTTCAGGAACCAATTATGCTAGATATGAACATGTGTTGTACAGAAGTAACACACCAGAGTCAAATGCACTTGAGAAATGCTCACAGTCAAGTGTATTCTTTTTAAGTACAGGACTTCTCATAATCTTAACATTTGCACATGTAATGTTGTGACTGTCCAAGAAAGGGGCATAGGGATGTTTTTGGCCAAAAATTTATTTAATTTGGTTAATATCATCTTTGTGTGTGAGGATCATCCAAGAGCTCTACTGTTCTCCATGGGGCAAGGATGCCAAGAAAATGTAGTTTATTTCTCTAACATTACTCTAAACTCCCTTATGAGCCTGCACCCAGTGGGTGGAAGGGAAGAAGGGAGGAGAGGAAGGAGGGGGTGAGAAAGGGGGAGAGGGGGAGAAGGAAGTTGGGTTTTGTTCAGTCTGGTATAAAACTCATTCCAATCCATCCATCTTAACATTTAATTAAGATCAACTCACTCTCTACTCATTCTTTCCAATTCCTGGCCAGCTCTCCCTGCTGCCCCCAAGATAGTGGTTGGGTGTTCGGGAAAGGGGCTTATAACCTGGCAGGAGGGGGAACACAGAGCCAGGTTCTTTGGGGGTGGGCCAGCTGATGCCCAAGGTCCTGTCCCACTAACAGCTGTTCTGGACCTTTTTCATGGTCAGAGCATCACTTAACATTCCCCTTGAACCAAACCACAGTTGCACCTCGTTAGACCTTGTCCTAAGCAAAAATATCCTCAAAATGGCAGCTTTGACACATGAGTTATTTTCTCCTGGGACCCATTTAAATCAGTAAATGACAATTTTCTTAAGTTCCCGGGGTGCCACCCTACAGTGTCTCATGAATCACTAGTGATTTGACCCCCACACTCAGGTCAGCAAGGGTCTGGACTGTTCCTGGTATTCTAGAAATACCAGCCAAATAGAAGTGGGCCTTCTAGTTTTTTCCACAAGGACTGCCTCTGCAGAGATACTTGCCCCAGAGAACTATTAATGTGACTCTAAAACTCTATGATGGCTGGTCAACCTTGGCTGAAGCTTTTCTGCAGGGGTGGGAGGTGGAGGGGAATGCACAGCACTCAGTGAAACTTACCTCAAAACCTCTTTCTCCATCTGTCCTTCCCCCTGGGCCCTCTTCCTGACAGGTGTCAAATCGTTTGCCCAATTCCACCTCTCCTTCCCCCGGCAAAAATCAACCTTACTTGTTTTTTAATTAAAGCTTTTGAAGGAACGTCTGGATGGTTCAGTCCGTTAGGCGACCAACTCATTATCCCAGGTAATGTTATGGAGACCCAGATCAGGCACCACTCGGGGCAGAGAGGCTGCTAAGGTCCTCTCTCTCCCTCTCCCTCCTTGCTCCCTCAATCTCCCTCTCTAAAAAAGAAAAAGAAAAAAGCTTTTGAAGACTCTCAGCTACACAATCACCCCCAGAAGGCCCCCCACCATCCCCAGACAGAGCATTCCAACCAGTCCTCCTTTTACCCACCCTCCAACAGACCTTTACTTGTACATTAACTTCTCAAGTGCACTTGACCATGGAGCCCCGGAGAGAAGGATGGCCACCTGGAGCATAAGAAAAGAAAGGAAGATGGCCAAACTTGTCTTTATTTTCAAATCCTTGTCACTTAGAAGATGGAGGCCCAGAGGAGGTAATGGGGCAACTCCAAGGTCAGCGTGAATTGATGGCCAAGCTGGGACTGACTGTTGCCTGACTACGAGTCCGAGGCCTTTTCTGCCCATTCCGGTTTCCCCAGTGGAGGCAGGGAGCACGGTCCCAGGCCAGGCAGTGGGGAAAACCTGGGCTTTCCTCTCCAGGAAATGAAATGACCTCCTTTCTTTCCCCACCCTAGTGCTTGCCTGAGCCCTGCTCTAAGCCCCCCACCTAAGAAACAGGATTTACAAGCCAGCTGCTATAATCCCTTTAAAATGAGGTTTGGGGACTATAGGGACTCTTTGGGCGTTTCATTTTTTCAAAACAATATTTCTGGCTCAAAAGCTAAGATTTCACCATTCTCAGGGGAGTCAACACAAAGGCTGGCCAGGGCGGCCCAAGGCCCCGGCTCCCCTCGGGGGTGAGAGAACACCCCCTGAGTTTCCCCCGGGCTCCTGGGGCAGGCTCCATGTGAATCCAGACATCTCCTTCCAAACTCTGCCACCTAAATGCATAACTATCTCCCCCACCAGAAACAAGTCACTCCTTTCATTCTTAACCAGGAGGCTGCTTCAAATGTGAGACCTCTGGGGAGAGTGGCTCACAAATTTTTGCTGAAATTAGTTTTAAGATATAACTGAACTCTCATCCTTTCCTGGGAGAGTCAGTCTAGACGGGAGCACAGGAGGCAGGCATGGGACCCCAAAATGGTGGAAACACGCCTACGCAGCAAATGAGGAGGGAGGGGCAGGGAGGTAGGGGCTTGGGTAAGGCCACCTAAGACAAATACGGTTCTCCCTGCAGAATTCCGAAGACCCCCACTCCACTGGTTGTGTGACCTGGGGCAAGTCTCTTCAACTGAGCCGTACTCTGAGGTTTAAGCCCTAAGCCCCTGCCTGCCAGCCATCGCCCTGGAGAGCTATTCTAATGAGCCACTTACAGTGACCCCCTCACCCAGGTTTGCCCAGGACTTTCTGGGTTGGTCCCAAGCAACCAACGATGAGTCGTTTGCCCTAAGCACCACCCTCCTCCATGCTGGCCCTGGCCCACGTGGCCATATTGCCCAGTGAGCTCTGTATAGCTGGCTCAGCCAGTTTGGCTTCAGGCTCAGGACTGTGCTTTTTTTTTTTTTTTTTTTTTTTTGTATCGTAGTTGTTTATTTTTTATACATTTTTTATTTTATTTATAATTAATTAACATCTAGTGTATTATTAATTTCAGAGGTAGAGCCCAGAGATTCATCAGTTGTGTATAACACCCAGGGCTCATTATATCCTGTGCCCTCCTTAACGCCTGTCACCCAGGACCCCATCCCCCACCGCACCCCACGCCCCTCCAACAACTCTCAGTTTTTTCCTATAGGTAAGGGTCTCTTATGGTTTGTCTCCCTCTCTGATCTCGTCTTGTTCGATTTTTGCCCTCCCTTCTATGCTTCTGTTTCGTTTCTTAAATTCCACATGTAGGCGAGATCATATGGTAATTGTCCTTCTCTGATTGACTTATTTCACTCAACATAATACCCTCTAGTTCCAACCACATTGTTGCAAATGGCAAGATTTCGTTTTTTTTTTAAATTGTATTTATTTATTTGAAAGACAGAGATCACAAGTAGGCAGAGAAGCAGGCAGAGGGAGAGGAAGGGAAGCAGGCTCCCTGTTGAGCAGAGAGCCCAATGCGGGGCTCGATCTCAGGACCCTGGGATTGTGACCTGAGCCGAAGGCAGAGGCTTTAACCCACTGAACCACCCAGGCGCCCCAAGATTTCATTTTTTGATGGCTGAGTAATAGTCCATTGTGGGAGTGTATGTGTGCGTGTGTGTGTGTGTGCACGCTACATCTTTATATTTTCTTTATCCATTCATCTGCCGATGGACATCTGGACTGTTTCCATAGTTTGTCTCTTGTGGACATTGCTGCTATAAACATCGGGGTGCACGTGCCCCTTCGGTTCACTACATTTGTATCTTTGGGGTAAATCCCTAGTAGTGCAATTGTTGGGTCATAGGGTAGCTCTATTTTTAACTTTTGGAGGAACCTCTCTATTGTCTAAAAGTCTTAGCCTCAGCAATCAGACAAAAAAAAAAAAAGAAAGAAAGAAAGAAAGAGCATCCAAATAGGCAAAGAAGAAGTCAAACTCTCACTCTTCACAGATAATGTGATACATTATGCAGAAAACCTAAAAGACTCCATCCCAAAGTTGCTAGAACTCACCCAGGAATTCAGCAAAGTGGCAGGTCATAAAACCAATGCGTAGACATCAGTTGCATTTCTCTACACTAACAATGAGTTGGAAGAAAGAGAAAAGAATCAGTCCCATTTACATTTGAACCAAGGACCGTGCCTTTTTACTGTGCTCCCCCACAAGGGATACTTATCTCCAGGCACCTGGGCCAACACCAACTTACAGAAGCCTCTAGCAAGACACTGAATAAACACTCCCATTTACTGAGCAACCCCTCATGCCCACATACCCGGCACTGAGCTGATTGCTATAATCCTCAGCACAACCATACACGGCAGAGTGGGGAAACTGAGGCTCAGAGAAGTTAAGTGACCTACCCAAGGTCACGGAGCTAGGAAGTGGAGTTCAATCCAAGGGATTCCTCATTCTGGAGCCCAGGTCATTATTCTCAGGTACAGGCTAACTTTTTCTGGAAAGGGCCAAAGAGTTAATATTTCTTAGCTTTGTAGGGCCATCAGAGCTTTGTCCCAATTACTCTCTCTTTGGTTACAGCCTGAAAGTAGACATAGAGAATACATAATAGAGTGGGCATGACTATGTTCCAATAAAACTTTATTTACAAAAATAGGGATTTGACCCATGGCTTGCTGTTCTCTGGAAGAAAGCTTGTCCACACACCATCACCCCAACCAACAGCAATACCAAGAACAAGAACACAGAGATAATTCCAGGTTGTCTCACATACCTGCCCACCATAACCACAGCTGCCAACCCCCACTTTCTCCCTGTGGACCTGAAGGTTTCCTTCTTTGAGGAGTGTAGACCCAGTCCCTGTGTGCAGACATGCAAATCCGAATGTCTCCCTGCTGAGGCCTGGGTCCTCAGGCCACAGACAGCTCTCTCAGCCTCCTGGAGCCCCTCATGCTCTGCACCCCAGCGCATCTCAAACCCAGAGGAGCGGATTCTGGGACAGAGTCACCCCAAAGATACAGAAACCCAGAAAATGGTAAACCCTTGAAAAGCCATCGTCACAACCTACAGAGGAGGTCTGTGGCTGCCTGCCAGGCCCTCTCAGAGAGGGAGGACCGAGCCTCAGAAGCCTTCACTTCTACCCTGAGCCACAGCAGCTGAGGCCTATGGCCACGACAGGACAGTGCAGGAATGTCCTCGATAGCTCAGGCTGCCCTCAGAAAACACCACGGGCTGGGGGCTTACACCGGGGAATTCATGTTCTCCCGGCTGTGGGGGCTGGGAGACTGAGATCGAGATGCAGTCAAGGTTTGTGTCTGGGGAGGCCTCTATTTCGGTGCCTTGCAGACCCCCACCGTCTCACTCTGTCCCCACCTGACCTTTCCTCTGTGTGTGTGGACAGAAGGAAGAGACAGATAAAAACAGAGAGATGGAGACCTCTAGTGTCTCTTCCTTTTCTCAAAAGGACACCAGTCCTATCAGTTGAGTGCCCAATCCTAAGACCTCATGGAACCTTAAGGTCCTATCTCCAAAGTCAGTCACACTGCGGGGAAGGGGGAGGGCTTCAGCCTATGAATTTTAGGAACAGGCACCATAATTCTGTCCATACACGGAGCTAACCACTGTACCAGACCCCCTCTACAGCCATGGCATGGGCCATAAGGAGGAATGATGACTTCTGCCCTACAAGTTAAGGGAGCAGAGGACCCAAGGGAGCTCTGGGTCCCATGCAGGTAAGGAGAACAGCAATGGGAACCTCCAGCCCTGTGTGCTCACAGCGGCCACGGCAGCCCCCAATGTAGAACTGCCCTCTTCTGGTTCTCCACGGGCAGGGACCTCCTGGAGGACAGGGGCCACTTCCCCTCCCCACCCCCACCAGCCCCTCATGCTGGTGCCTAAGGATGGAGGGAGGGGAAGCTTTAACTCCAGAACATCCGTCCTTCCCTGGGCATGTTCTACAGATTCCATACTTAAGCCCCCATCACCAACAGTGATGGAAACTTAGTAATTCGCCCTTGACAGAAGCCTTTCCTTTTCCTGACTTGTTGCCCACTCCTCTGTCGGTGTTTCCTGGGATCGGCTTCCACATAAACCACTGGTACTGGGTTCCTTGTCTCTGAATCAGCTTCTGGGGAACCTATACTAAGACTGAGAGACCTTCCCCCTGCCTCTGGAAGGGAGACTTTCTCCTCTGATAGACTGGCAGGAGCTGGTCCGGACCCCCATGAACTGGCAGAAGCAGGGGTAGTGGGCACAGACCCCTCATTAAGAAGCTCCAAAGGGATTGACCTCTGCTTACTGTCTTGACCACGCTCCCAGACCCCAGGTTGGGGAGTGCCTCAGCTTCAACCTGCATCATTTCTCACATCGGGATGTCCCCCCAAGTGGTCCTAGAGTGTAACCAGAACAAGCTTGACCCAGCTGATCGTGCCAGAGGCCTCGCTTCATAAGACTTTCCTTTGCGTGTAGAGCTGCTCATTTATGGGACCATAAACGGTACCACATCCAGCGGGCGCCTCTCTTGACCTGCCAGGAACTGCCAGACAATGGGGCCTGGAGTTTCTCTTCTCGAGGGAAAAAGGAAAGCTGGAAGGGTCACTTGCTCTTCTGTTCCCCTGGAGCCCTCCAGGACCTCCCTGACCATCACCCAATAAATGAAGATCTTTCTACCTCAGAAAACCCCTTCAAATCTTCAGAATGCTTGGGATGTGCTGACCCTGCGTCCACCTTGCTAGGCCGGGGCCTCATCAGACTCTGCTCCTGGGAACATCTCCCTTCTGTGGCGGCAGAATTTTCCTGGCCCTGCCAGGGACAGCCAGTAGGTTTCTTCTAACTCAGTTTCTCAGCCCATGTCCCTTTTTAACATCATAATTTTTTTTAAAAGGCAGGGGGTGGAATAAGAGGGGGGAAGAAAACGAGCAACTATAAACAAAACATAAAAGTTGTTTAATGGACGGCATAATGAGGCCGCCAGGAAACAGCCTGGCATTGATTTTCCCTGACATTTCACCTATTAAATTATGAGCTTCTTAAGGAAGAGCTCAGATTTTTTTTTTCTTCTTCGGTCAATTAAGATTCTTTAATGAAGAACAAAGCTGCTATTGTCTGAGCCCTACGTGGACCCAAGTTCCTTGACAGGCAAATGGTGGGGCTTGGGGTGGGTTGGTGCTGGAAGTGAACATGCCTCTTGATTTGGGGGACCTGGTGGTGGACTCCGGGCCAGGACCCAACCCCATTAGCCTCTCTTCAAGAGTCTGGTCCCACCTGGTTCTGTCTCTGAAGTCCAGGAATGGTGGGGGACCCACTCAGGTGGGGTTCCATGAGAATACAGAAATATCTAGAACAATTTCACTGTTTTGGGGAAAGTCTACTCTGGTAGGCCAAAGGGTCTTGAACTAGAATTCACAAATTCTAATACTAACCCGGTCAAGGGGGCAGAGGACCCCCATTTAACAGAGGAGAAACCTCTAGGTTTCTCAGAGGTCAAGTCACTACCCCGAGGCCAAACATTGTGTTTAAGAGGCCAAGTCGGGATTCTCACCTTGCTCTGAATGTTTCCAAAGCCCACCTTCTCTCCGCCCTACATGCTGCCCACATCAGCACAGTCCCAAGGAACAGAGGACAGTAGGGAAGTGTGTGTGAGTAGCCCACACTCCAGGGCACTGCCCAATGGAGGAGGTATCCAGGGCCTCCCCGCGCTACTCATTGTCCCCATTAGTATGGCCTGAACCCACCTCCTTTCCTCTCCAATACCCCTCTTCCCTCCCTCTTCATTCCCCTTACAAATCTGTTGTCAGCTCACTTCATTCACAAAGAGGTGTCAACTGTTAAGAGCTTCATCAAGTTGAACCCCTCCCAGGAATATTTATATCTTGAAAAGAATGAACGTCTAAAACTTCAGGCACACAGCCATGGTAAGACCGTTCAAGTTTGGGGTAGCCTGCCAATGGTTATCTCCAGGGCTTTTTTGGCTGCTCAGAAACCCACATGGGTCCCCTCTGTAGCTCAGTCTGCAAGTATCAGCTAGGACAGTTATGGATGCCCAAGCAGACGGCTTACATTAGGCCTCCTGAGCCATTGTGGTCCACGTGCCTCTCCGCCTGACTTTGACACGTGACTCACCCCTGGGGTTGGGAGTCCACACTTCAAGCCCTCTGAGGGACCTGTTTATCACCGTCCCCATAAATAGCTTCAGGGGTAGGTACAGTGGGTGGGCTGGGGCCATTCCAACATTTTACCCTCCCAGGGGCGCCTGGGTAGTTCAGTGGGTTAAAGCCTCTGCCTTCAGCTCAGGTCATGGTCCCGGGGTCCTGGGATCAAGCCCCACATCAGGCTCTCTGCTCAACAGGGAGTCTGCTTCCCCCTCTCTCTCTGCCCGCCTCTCTGCCTACTTGTAGTCTCTCTCTGTCAAATAAATAAATAAAATCTTTAAAAAACAAAAAACAAAAAAAATTTTACCCTCCCAAATACCAAAAGAGGGTGCTTTCCTATAATCCAGAGGCCAAAGCTTTGCCACTTCCCCCTTAAAAGGATCTCACCTGGATTAATAGCTTCCAAAAAGGTAAGAGCTGCCACATCTGGAGAGCTAGCCTCCTGTTAGCCCCAGGGCCCAACCCTCTACTCGCTTCATAACATTGATAAGTTTGTTGCTGTTTGTTCTGGACTTATAAACGAGGAAACTGAGTCACAGAGCCATAAAAGAACTGGCCCGAGGTCACACGGAGCTGGGATCCATCCCAGACCTCTCCAGAAGCTTGCACTGTGGGGGTTACAGGGAGCTTCACAGGCTTAGTGGAGTCGGCCCCACATGTCCTAAGGACGAGGCTTCACTTGAAAGGAAGTGGACACTGCACTGAGGGCACCTGCTGTTTTCAGCAGTCCTGTTCCGTTTCCTCTTGGGCAGACAGCACCCCTGTTTTCCTTTCGGGAACTCCTCACCTTTCAATCCATGTGGAGTAAGCAGAACAGTTGTCATTGGCTCTGGTGTGGGCACATGATCCAGGCCGGGCCAATCAGGAAACTTCATCTTCCCAGGCCACAGTGATCGGTTCAGGGAAGGGCATGTGACCCCAATGGGGCCAATGAGAGTCAGGCCTGAAACTTTTGCTGGAAATATGGGAAGGAGGCATGCTTTTTCCTTTGGGTTTGCTGAACTGTGGGAAGGAGAACCTGGAGCTGCTGGTGACCACCTCCGCACCAATTGGGAATGAAGCGAAACAGAAGAAAGGAGAGCGAAGAGAGAGAGAAAGACAAATTCCTGCTGATATAACTAAAGACACAAATGGGCTGCAGCCCCAGGATCAGGTTCATCAACCGGAACCAATGAGGTCCTCAGACTTCCCTGCCCCTCACCTAATGTTCCCAGATAAAATATAGAAGATTTGAATTTCAGACAAATAAATAACTTTTTAGAATAAGAATATCTCACATATTGCAGTTCCTGGGTGGCTCAGTCATTAAGCATCTGCCTTCTGCTCAGGTCATGATCCCAGGGTTCTGGGATCGAGCTCCGCATCAGGCTCTCTGCTAACAGGAAGCCTGCTTCTCCCTCTCCCACTCCCTCTGCATGTTCCCTCTCTCGCTGTGTCTCTTTCTATCAAATAAATAAATAAAATCTTTAAAAAAAAAAAGAGTATCTCAGATATTGTCTGAGACATACTTACACTATATATATATATATATATATATATATATATATATATTTATATATATTTGTTAATTACCTGAAATTCGGATTTAGCGGGGCATTCTATATTTTTATTTGCTGAATCTCACAAACTTTCCCTGGCCTCACAGATAATAGTCCCCTGTGGAAGCTCCACATGGTCCATCTCCTGCCAAGTCCACTCCAAGCGCCAGGGCATATCTGTGACCTCTGTCCCCCCACCCCTATGCTAAGCCAGGCTTTGCCAAGCAAAGTATCCTCCTTTACAGATGAGAAAACTGAAGGTCAGAGAGGTTAGCTCATTTCACAATTACAAGTAAGCGGCAGAGTCCAAATACAGAGTAAATGGCAGAATTCCGTCACTGATGTTGAGCCCAGTGATCTGCCCATTACATCATGGCTCCCTGAGATCTTGGTCAAGACCTTGGCCACTTTCACCCTAACCATTTTATTCATCATCCACAGACACCTGAACTCAAGAGGAGGCTCTCAATGGCCGCTACAGGCGAGTGGCATGATGGGATGAGCACTGTACCATGGGTTGACCACTAGATTGAATCAGACTTTGCTTTTTAACACTAGAGTGACACCAGGACAATCACTTCCTGGGTAGGCAGCTCTTATTAATCTGCAGGGGCCCTCTGTCTGTTAGGACATCCTCACCCCATTCCACAGTACTGATCTCAGTACCTTGCTGCTCCCTAGGTGACAGAGACAGGCACAGGATCCACACTTAACAGACAACAGAATCCCACCCTCTAGTCCACAGTGATTGGTCTAAGAATTGGGGCTACGCAGGGCAAATCAGTGTCCTTTAGTGAGATTTGGCATGTGGATGCTGGAAAAGACCCATATAAGGTATCTATCTCCTTAGATCCCAAGCTGTCAGCACTGTGCATGCCTCAGGCTTCCAGAAGTTTTCTTTTTCACCACAGGGAGAAAGTCTGCCTGAGAATGAAGCCACACAGAGGAAGCAGGGTCAAGAGGTGGAAGGGAGACAGATATAGAGCCCCTGGATCCAGCCATACCTGAAGCCAATGACCTTTGAAATTCCTGATTACAGGGAAGCAGGGCTGTTGCTATGTGGGTTTCTTAAATTCAGACCTTGGGAAATCCAAGCATGGCATTTTAGGACCTGGCTGCTTTTGGGGAAATGTTCTTTTGTTATTACTTTTTTTTTTTAAATAAAACTGTATCTTTTTTATTTTGCATACTTTAATTTCAGAACAAAACAAACAAACAAACAAAAAAACCCCACAGTACACATCCAAACCCCTTGTCAAATACAGGAACAAGGGCTTGAGGCCCTTGTATATGGCCTCAAAGACAGGAGGAAAAACCCCACTAGATATCAGCAGAGGGAATGAGCTGAAGCGGGGCCACACAGGAGCTGCAGTGGGGACATGGGGACACCATACGGAGGGCCCAAGTTCCACAGGTAGAACCTAATCTACCTCATCCATGCCAGAGGCACCGTCCCCACCCTCGAGGGGGTGGATCTCGGCAGATCAGGACCTGCCTGGTTTCCTTGGCTGTCACTTCCTCTTCCTTCGTCTGTGCCCAGCCTAGCTTGATCCTGTGGCAAATGTAGTCAGATTGAGTCTGGACATCCTCAGGTGAGAAGTCAGAAGAGAGCAGCGACCTTCCAAACAGCGGCACCAACGGGTCCTTGACAACCGTGTCATTCCTGTCCACCTCCACCTTCTGCCGAGGCCTCTCCAGCACAGGGCCATCAGAACTGACGTCCTGGCGCTTTGTGGCTGTCGTATAGCCCCTGTCGAGTTTTCCCGAAGTGCCTGGCCTTCCATGACCCGCTCCATGGTGGCCATTCAGACAGAGGAGCTAGTCGCAATGCAGCGGGGTGAAGACACCGGCCTGTGGGACGCTGTCACCTTCTCAACCTTCTTATCCAAGAGGGGAAATGTCCTTTGAACTAGAACTACGAATCCTAATTTTCAAGATCCCAACATAATTGTTTTTTACTTCTCCAACTAGGAATTTTGTCCCAAGATGGGAGTTTGTTGATTGTTTCAGTTCGGCTCTGCTGTAGAGAGCAGGGAGATATTTTCAAAGACAATTATTGAGGTAGAACCCTTGGATCCATGGGGTCTGGAGATGAAGAAGAGAGTTAGCCCAGGAAGAAGGGGATGGAATCCCCCGGGCCTGCCCAATGCAAGCCAGGGGGAACAGGCGGGAGAGAGATCCTTGTGGCAGAAGCTCTGTCCTTTACTCGTGACACCTGGGTAACCAGTGCACCCTTACGCTCCTTTCAAAACCTTCTGTCAGGAAAGACTGGGTCCCAGTTATCTTCAGTTTGAATCCAAATAGAGCAATCCAGCCCCCTTCTTCCCCAGGTAGCAAATCTGATCTTCAGCTCTAATAAGGGGGTCAGCATGCGGAAAAGCAGTCTCCAGCCTCAGAGTTGGTCATAGGATTGTTTTTGGTTTTGTTTGTTTTGGGTTTTTGTTTTTGTTTTTGTTTTTGTTTTTCAGATAATGAGAACCTTCCTCTGGAGTCCTCTGGGCCAGTGTTTCTTGGGGTGTGGCCTGGGGGCAACTTGTAGCACAGCCTCCCCCGCAGGGAGACTTTAATTTTGAGGCCGATTCCTGGGCCCTAACTCAAACCCACTGAATCAGCATCTTTCAGGATAGGACCCAGGAATCTGCATTTCAATCAGTGCCCCAGCCCAGCCTCCACCCAGGTGATTCTTGGAAAATTTTGAGAGCTGCCAAGGATCAGCCACCTCCCTACTCCCCAACCACCCCCCCAACCCCAAGCTCCATCTACACCTTGGCTGAGGGGAACGTGGAGGATGAAAGTAAGACCTGGAGTGACCACATGAGAAGGTAATGCCTGGGAACCGTGATGCTGTCCTTCTGTCAGGCTGGGAATCGGCCAAGTTCGCTCCATAGCACAGTTTCAAGATCCCAATAGGAAGTGTGCTTGATCTAAGAATCTGGAACCCACTCCTAATGGGCAGGGTCTGAGTTTAGTCCCGGCTCTGACACCAGCGGACTGTGTGGTCCTAGGCAAGCCACTTCCCTTTGCTGGATCTCAGGGTCCAATTTGTCAGATGAGGGGGTTGGACTACACCAGGCATCGTCAAGTCTTTTTTTTAAACAGCAAAGCTTGTTCTCTAGTAAAGCCTGACTTGAGCTCTGATTTGTAAAGAGAACTGAGTCAGGGGACTGAATCAGACTCCCTGTCACTTTCTCTCTGTACATCATCTAACTGCAAGCATTCTGGGCTGATTTGATGACTCCTGGTCTACTTCTGTCTTGTTGCTCTGCCAGCCCAAGCCAGCAGCCCTTGTCCTCGTGGTCAAGACTTGTTCACCACCAGCAAGCCCACATCCCACCCAGGGAAGGAAAGGACCGCCCCTTCTTTATAAAATCATGGTCCATGGTTGTTCACATCCTTTCTACTTATGGCCCCCTTCCTCCTTCCTGGAAGAACCTCCTTTTATTACGGGGATATCTAGACCTCCCTCCTACAACTCAAAGAAGCATGGCCCCATCTCCAATTCCAAGGACGTATTCTCACTGGTCTAAGCCAAGCACTGCAGTCCTCCATTCCCCTGTCGGGACAGGGTCATACATGGGCCTGTAGTCTCTGACCAAAAAGATTGAAGAAAAACCCACTGGGGACTCCCAGGGATAATTTCTCCAAAGATTTACAAAACAGTGACAAACAGGGAAGAGACACCACCCCACCCCCCATTCACTGGCCAGCGTCGTGTTTGCCTACCGTGCCTGGAATCACCATAGTCACTTGGACCCCATGAGGAGACTCACTTGGAGGGTGCACAAAAGAAAGTTCTCACTCACTCAATGGCAAGCTCTACATGACCTCAGGGCATTTGCACACACAGTCCCTTCTGCCAGGAACGCTTCCCCCAGATCTCACCGAGGTCCTTCCTCCACTTCATTCAGGTCCCCTCTCAAATGCCGGCTCCTTAGAAGGACTCCCCTGACTTCTCTCCCCTCTACGACCCTATTCTGTTGTTTGTTTTCTCAATAGCTCTTACTTAATATCATGTTATTTATTATATATTATATATATAATATATTATATATTATATACTTATTGTATATTGATATCATATTATATATTATATAAATATTTACACAAATATTTTTATATACACACAATGTACACATATACACACAGTGTGTTGGATTTATAATACACAAATACTATATATAGTTATATATAATATATGTATATATATTATTTAGATACATTATATATATGCACACTATATAATAAACACAATGTATGTACATGTGGTTGTGTGTGTGTGTTGTGCGTGTGTGTTTGTCATCAGTCTTTCACACAGGAACATAAGATCCAAGAAGGCAAGGACTTTGTTTTTTCCTGCACCATAACCCCAGGGCCCAGGAGAGCGCCTGGCTTACGCACAGTGCCCAGTACTATCTCATGGTTGGAGAGGGGGGTAGGGAGGAAGGAAAGAAGGTGACCAGTTTTCTGGATGATGTTGTTAAGCCTCTAAATTAACCAGTCCTCAGTATTTCTTGTTGCTGGTCATAATAAATATTTCTCATTTTTAAAGACTATATTTTTAAGTAATCTCTACACCCAATATGGGGCTCGAACTTGCAATCCCGAGATCAAGAGTTGCACGCTCTACCAACAGAGCCAGCCGAGCTCCGCAATATTTCTTATTAAGTAACTTTAAGCTGGTCGATTTGGGGGTTTCTGACACTGGCAGCTGAAAGCTCCCTATTTTACGTATCTGCTTGGTTCCCTCGGTCTTGGATGCCCTTCCCTGGTGAATCTCGCTGCTGGCCTCCTTCCCTTCCAGGCTCCACCACCATTCCCTGTCCTTTCCAGAGTGCTACAGTGAAGAGATTCAAAGCAGGGGTTTGCAAGCAGCCACATCAGGGTCATATCCCGGTTCAGCCACTCACCGCACCAACTCGCAAGCTTTTGCTGGTTACTTGGTTCTCTGAGCTTCGGTCCCCTAACAGCAAGATGCAGTGGCAGTAATAGTGGCCCCCCCGCCTTGTGGACTCACTGTAAGCATTCAGTGAGGTCATGGGGACACTTGAGAGTCATGTGGATTTGGGGCAAAGACCCCCTCCTGACCACTTTCCAGCAGCACAGCATGGATTTCCCTCTGTGCCTCACACTTCACATCTATCAAATGGGGACAATAGCAGGGCTAATGTAAATGAGTTAAATGGGGCGATGTGTATCCACTGCCTAGCACATAGTAAGTGCTCAGTAAAATGTTAATATGTATCCACAGGTGCATCCATACACATTCCCTTTGGAGGATGAAGAGACCACAAAACCCAGCGCTTGCCCTCAAGAGGCCACCGGGGATGGGGCTGAAGAGGTAGGCAGGGTCAGCTCTCATGGGCTGTGCACAGAATGATCCCGAGGAGACATGGAGGGGGTAATTTCTGACCCTCTCCCAGAGAGGTCTGCCTTCTGCACTCCAGGGAAAGAGTTTGCACTGGGAGAGCATCTTACCCGGGTGGGGGACCCAGGAGCCCCACTTAGCACTGACCTTATGAAATTTCAGTCCCAGGTCAGTCCCCTCCACCACGCACAGGAAGTAGCAGAGGCCATTGGCTCATCCCTAGCCTGGCTGGTTTTAAACTGAAGGCATTAGGTTCGCTAATCGCCTCTAATCACCTTGTTTGAATTAGCATGGCAAGTGCTTCCGACTAACGGGTCTGTTATTCCAAGTAACCCTCGGTGGTTTTAATTATGTCCCCTGGAATGCGCGGCCTCCCGGGCCTCAGCTTTATTAGGGAAAGGTCCTGTAACCCAGGACGGGGCGTGATTCCTGACCTCCCCTGCACAGACCATAATAAAGAGAAGCAGGAGAAGGTATTTCACCCGTCCAGATGCGTAATGCTCCCTTAGCTCTATTTTTAAACCCAACACAGGATGGAGGAGACCCCAGCGCCTGTCCCCTGCCCCACTCTTGGGCTCCATCTGCTTCCAGCGACCCCAGAGCTGTGGCCAGAGACCAGCTGAAAGCCCCCAGTGCATTCATTTCGATTTGGTTCCAGAACATGCCATCCCCTTCTTCTCATCCATAATGGATTTTCTTGCTCTGTTTGGTTTATGCCAAGTCCGGACTCTCGTTACTAACATTACCTCCACTTACAGTGGAGGAGAAGCACAGAGAAGTGGTGACTAGCTCAAGGGCATGGAGTCAAGAGGCATTTCTCAAACGTGGGTGGGCACCCCAACACCTACGAATCTTGTTAAAATCCAGCTCTTGCTCCCGCGGGTCTGGGTGGCAGCCGTGGATCAGTCATTGCCAACCAGCCAGGTCCCCGGTCTGAGGAGCACACTTTGGAAACATGTTGCCATGGCGATGGCTGAAAAGAAGGAAGCGGACTCCGCGGCCTTGCTCCGGGCCAGGCACTGTGCTAGGCTCGTGACAGTCCTCACAGCTGTCTCATGCCGTGGTCCACACCACGTGCTCCCCAGGGAGAGAGGACTCTGCTATTTCCCCTTCCTCTCCCGAGGGAACTGAAGATCCAAGAGCTGCAGGGTGGTTTTCCAGACTTCCTCCAGTCTCAGGGCTCAACTGGGGTATTGGAAGTACAGCCATGAGCAGAACAGAGGCCGTGCCTGCCCCCGTGGGACTTAGCATCTGGGAAAGTCAGGCAGGTTGTAGAGGGCAGAACGGAGGTTCATGTCTGAGCCCTGGGCCTCTGGCCTCCCAGGCCTTATCCCGTGACAAACTCACAGCCACCGGGCAACATGAGTGTTAGAGTCCTCATAACTGAAGGGACTGCAGGTCAGAGAGGGTGGGCCACTCGCTCGGGATCACACAGCTGCTCGTCAAAGGGCAGACACAGAGTCTGAAGCCAGGGCTCTGGACCCACAGGCTCTCCCGTCCATGTAGCCCTCAGAACCAGGCTGGGGAGGGAAGGATTCCAAAGTCTTCAGGGTGGAGCCAGCCACAAAGGGATGGTTTTATTTAATGGCATGGGAGTGGGGGACATTTTCCCTGTCCCCACCCTGACACCACAGTGAACCTTGAACTGCTAAATTGAGTGAGATGGAGCAGGGCAAAAGGTGAAGGGAACTTGCTTGCAGCCCACGGGGCTGGGGAAATGAGCTAATTAGGACCTTTCAGCGGTGGGCGGCCCCAGCTGGTTCTGGGTGGACACAGTCCCCCCTGCCCTGAGTTCAGAGGGTCAGCGTTGCCTCAGGAACAGGACGGTCCTGTCCCTGCTCGTGTGCTCCCCGGAGCCCTCAGGTGCTCCAGCCAAGGGAGAAAGCTGGACCCGTGCACCTCTGTGGACCGAGGCCCGTGTCCATCTTTTGCTTTGCAGCTATGTAACCACTTTGGGGCTGGTGATTTCCCTCCAACTCCCTGGTTTTATTTTGACCTTGCCCATGAATCCACTGACCTGGGCAGAAAGCTCCAAGAAAGCCGGGGCTCAGGAATGAATCTGCCCAACTCACCACCGGCTCCCAGCACCACACTGGGTGCTCAACGAATATTTTCTTTTCTTTTTTTTTTTTTTTTTTTGAATGAATTAAGAAAGAAATGAGCTGTGTAAATCAAAAGGGTGTGTGCTAACATTTTCTGGGCAGTGTGGGCATGACTCAGTCTGGTTTTGCTTTGACAGGATTCATTCAATCAGCACTTACTGGTCACTGTCTCTGTCCTGGGCCCTGGGAAGTCAAAACTTCAACAAGTCCATGGGGAGCCACGGTCCAAAGAATAAGACATCGTTGGTGCTCTTTTCAGTTCTCTAAGCCTGTAATCATCAAGAAAGACTTCTCAGAGGACGTGGCATTGGAGCACCTCCCTCAAAAGAGGACAAGGACGGATCAGCTGGAGATGTGGGGTGGGCATCGAACGCCAGGTCTTCGGCAAGAGCAAAGGCACAGGGATCTTGCAGGTTTCAATCTGGAGACAATATCCCTGCATGGCCGAAACCACAAAATGGACCTCAAGTCCCCACCCAGTGGCCTCTGTGGACTGTCCTCGGGTCCTTTCCTCCCAGGGGAACAGAGGAAGGACTGATTTAGTGCAGAAAAGAGACCCAAGGGAGATGGAAGCAAACTTTTATTAAGTACCTCGGTGGGCCCTGGTCGGCAGTGGGAGCGAAAACTGACCAGGCCCGGGCTCTCTGGGATCTTCTAGTGGGGAAAAGTGATGTCAACCACTCACACGACACACACTAGGTACAAACAGTGCTGGTGGCTGCGAAGGGGAAATATAGAGCGTGTGGTGGAGGGAGCCGAGCCAAGGGGTGGGGGGTGGGTAGCTGATGGAACAGCTAATGGAATGGCTGGAGTCCCTGATGTCTGAGCTTCTAGATTTACTTCTGGGCCAACCGCTCAACACAGTGCCTGGCCCGGCGAAGTTCAAGAAATGGCAGCAAGTGCAATGTTCCTGAGACCTCACTTCATCTATACCATAACCAAGCGAGGAAGGTACCATAACAGTTCCCATTTTACAGATGAGGAAACTGAGGATCAGAGGGCCCACTGCAGCTGTGGGATGGAGCTGGCAGGTGAACTGAGACAGGTGCACCTGGCTCTCTTCCCTAGCACGTTGCCTCCTGCTTCCCTAAACTGAATCTGGGAGGAGGGGCTTGGGGAAACCACAGTCCCTCAGTCTCATTCAAGGAGTACTGAAGAGATTCAGCAGCAAATCCACAAAGTCTTCAAACCAGGCAATGCATAGGCCAAGTTCACGGTGGTTGCCCGACAGAACGCAGCACTTAGCCCTGGAAGGAGCCTTGCAGAGAAAGTGGCTCAATAATTACTCTTTTTGTCTCTTGGAAAATTTTTTTTTTAATTTTTGTAAGGGAGTGGTCATTAAAGGGATGGATAAAAACAGTCGGTTAATGTAAAAAACAACCACCGCCACCCAGGGTTGATAGTTATTTAATTATCATGGCTATTATTTGCAAACTCTGTGCTAAAGAGCTGGGGCTACACTCGTGGAAAAGTCTCAGTCCTTAAGAAAGTCGGACCCCCTAACTAAGGGGACAAGACAGAAATGTCTGAATGTCTGGAAAATTAAATAATGCAAGTAAGAAGGGACAGTTTGGTCATTAAAAAAAGTCACCCCATTAATTATAAAGGGAGTGGCTCAGGCTGAACCCTGAGGCTGGAATTATCACCAATAAGCAGTGGGTAGAGAAAGGGTTCCCACGGAAGGAAGGACGTCACTAGGAGTTGAAGGATGGGGAAATTTGGACTGGGGGCTGGGTGTGAGGGTCATCTTATCAGTTTCTGTCATCCTTGAAACAAACCCCTTTGGTGAACATAGCAAGAACAATAGCTCTCCAAAGAATTCGGTGTTTTTTGTTTTTTTGTTTTTTATTACGGAAAAAAAAATCCCACATGGGGGTCCATGGACAAGAGAGCAGAGAAGGACAAGAAGACAATGCCCTTTGCCTTCCTCATCCATCCAGAAACTGACATGTCTGGAGGAAGTGGCCTCCACCAGCAGGAAGGATGAACAGCCCCTTGGCTGACCATGGAAAGATTTTTTTTTCCTAATGTTCTCCAGAAGGCCTGGTCTCACAGAGGAGAAATGCCGGAGCTGGCCCAAAAAAGTAAAAAGTGGGAGTTTTCCACTTAGAACAACTTGAAAAACCTACAACTTGGAGAGCAGCATGGACCCCTCCTGGGACTACTTGATCGTCCCCGATCACGTAACACTTACTCAGCTTGTCCTCTGGCCGTGGCTGGAGCCCTCTGACCTCCGTGAGCCCCCAGCATCAAGGTCACCAGGCCTGGGGGGCTTGCTTTCCCTTCTCCCAGGCCTCAAGGTCTCACCTCAACTCCCTGCAATCAGGTGAGACAGGTTGAAAGACACCCCGGCCTGCCTGATTCGCCAGCCCCCACCCTCCAGCAGGCACAGTGGCCTGGGGCTGTGGGCTGGGGAGCAGAGAGCTGCCTGCTGGCCCTGCCTGTCCCATCCCTCCAGCGAGCAGCCCCAACAAGGCAGCAAGTGAGGGACAGGGGCGCGTTTCAGTCAAACCCTCGCGTATCAGTTTTGATTTCAACTGGAATCGCCTCCCTGGGCTGGATTTCAAAAGACAGCGTTACTAATGAGAAACACACAAGTTCTTGAAATGAAGTTAACTTCTTTAAAAAAAAAAAAAAAGTCCTTTCTTTGGCTCTGTTGATATATATTAGAACCACATTGTCTAAGACAAAAAAAAAAAAAAAAAAAAAAAAAAAAAAAAAGCCGTTCTGCTTCTGAACAGAAATACGGGAGTCCTGTACTTTGGAAGACGCCGAGACACTGGTGTCCCAGCCCATCATATCGCTCCGGACTCGGAGGATTGTTCGGGGTTTTGTTTTTATTTTTTTAGGGTGCTAGGGATTTACAACTTCAATTTAAAACAGAGAAGGGGGGATGATACGGAGCGTCTGAAGTGGGAGAAAATGAATGCAAATGGGCAGTTAGGATTTATTTTTTTTAAGCACTACTTGGCTATCTTCGAGAGAAGCATAGGGTCAAGGACAGACATGAGGTCATTGCCTATCCTGTCCCTTTCCATTTCCCAGGGCTGTGTGACCTGGATGAGTCACCTCACGGCGCTTATTCTGAATATCCCAAGGGCTGGCCCCTTTCAAAACCTGTGAGCCAGCTCCCGCCTATCCATTTCCTGCTCCATCCACATTGCCCCTTCTCCAGAAAAGCATGATGGGCTCCTGGGAGGCCCTCCAGCCAGGGTCAGGAGCCCCCCTCCGTCTTCATGCTGGTAGAGCCCCTCCTGCCCTGGGCCCTCAGTTCACTCACCTGGGCCCAAAAGGAGTCCAGATGAGAGGAGCCCTGAGTCTCTTCCAGAGACACGATGGTTCACCAGTCTGAGAGGAGCCAGTGTGCCATCTGGCCTGGGAAGATTTTCACATGCCCAACAGGGAGACTTCCAGAGGCCAGGCATCCCCATGGGACCAGCTCACAGCCTTGAACTTCTTTCGCAACTTTCGTGAGCAGCTGGGCCCTGACAAACGCTGGTGTGGTCAGGCAAGGGGTGGGGTGGTCCCCACCCTCTCGGGGCTCACAGGGGTGAGAGGTGCATCTGTCCACAGAGCCTCACTCCCAAGGAAAACCATTTTCCAAAGGAATGAAGTGTGCTCCGTGTGACCCTAAAACACACTGCGGGGGCCCCTTTTCCCGCTGGAGGGATGACAGCCACTCATGATGAAACCGGGCTTTGAGGAGGGAGCAGGGGTCCCGGCATGATGCGGGGCCTATTCTTGGTTTCATGGGGCTTTGATCTATTCCTTTGGTGTCCCCTGAGCCTCCTGAAGTTTCCCCAGCATCTAGAAGAAAGTGGGCAGAGGTGGCACACACAGCAAAAGGCTCCTTGGCTGGGATCTGAAATCTGGTGTCGGCCCCGCCCCTCGCTCAGCGGGCTGGGGTCCGGTCCTCACCTTTCTGAACTTCGGTTCCCCACCCATGAGGGAAGCCCTCTCCAACGGGTCACGTTCAAGGACAGGCTGTGGCTGTGAAAGCTGATTTTGTCTCAGGGGAGGGGCTCTTCTTCAGATGCTTGGCAGACATGGCGTCTTCTGCGTCAGTCTAGGCCATTCTAGAAATTTCCTAGGGGCAGAGTTAAGAGTTGAGTTAGGAGTTGCCCCAAGAAACCCACCTCGGGCTTCCTGTCGTGGCAGATTCCTCCATTTCTCAGGCTGGGCCCAGACTGTGTCATCCCTCTGGGTCAGGCTGGAAGCTTCCAGCAGATCTCCACCTCCCTGTGCCCACGCGTAGTCCAGAGACAGGCAGTAAGGAAGGCGGAATCTGCGAAGTGGGAGGAAGAGCACGGGCAGGACCAGCCGCGTGCGTCCAGATGTTCTGGTCCCCGGACCTCACAGCTGTCCCGTCTCAGGTGTCTGTCCGGAGTCAGGGGTCTTGGGAGGTCGGCAGTCCCAGGAGGGTCAGTCGGCTGGGCTTGCACTAGCCTCCCCCTCAGCAGCTGTCCCAAGTCTGGCTCCTTCACATCTGGGGGACAGCCAACACCCTGACCCAACCAGCCTCAAAACCTTTCAGTCACCTTGAACGAGGAATGTTTTTTTCATTAACGTCCTCCTTCTCTGCTCCCCTCCTTAGCCCCCCAAAGAGGCCCCCAAGCTCGAGCTTCCTCTCCCCGTCTCTGCAACTTCATAATATCTCCAGGCAGCTGGAAGAGAGGAGCCAGTGATCTCAGCTGACAGCCATGCACTCGCCGCAGCCCCCACCGCCCACCCCGACCCCTCAGCTAGCAAGCTGTCTGCCTTCCCTTCGCCCACAGCGGAGACAGCTCTGTGAGTCTCCCCTGCGAGGTCTCTATCCCAGGAGCTCCGACCCCAGAGACCAGCTCTGAGGCGGGAAAGGCCAGGGTCGTTCCATCGGCCACAGGTGTTCTCAGACTCTCCTATGGAATCATTCTTGTCCCCATTTGACAGATGAGGAAATGAAGGATCCCATTCTAACTCCTCTCCCAGAGGGCAGAGCGCTCTTGGTGGACCTGGAGCTGGTCCTAGGCTCTCTGGGCAACACCTAGAGGAGGTTGGTTGTTCTCGGTCTCTTGACGCCCTCCAAGCCCTCGCCCTGATGCACGTTCTCCTCCCCAGCTGTCCCGAGCCTGTGCTGACCCAGCATTTCACCCGCCTCTGCCAACCACCGCTTCCTCTCTCCTTCCTTCAGAAATGCTGACGTTGGTCGACAAGAGAGACTCTCCTTTGGAGGGAACTGATAGGCATGTCAGAAGGGGAGCACATTTTACTTAAAAAAAAAAAAAGGTGGGAAAAGAGAGAAAGAGAGGGAGGGAGGAAGGAAGGGAGGGAGGAAGAGGGGCACCTGGGTGGCTCAGTTGGTTAAGTATCTGCCTTCTGCTCAAGTCTTGATCTCAGGGTCCTGGGATTGAGCATCGTATCGGGCTTCCTGTTTGTGCTAAATAAATGAATAAAATCTTAAAGAAAAGAAAGGAAGGAAGAAAGAAAGAGAAAAGAGAGAAAAGAGGGGTGGGAGGGAGATAATGAAGGAAAGAAAGAAGGAAGGAAGAGGGGCATCTGGGTGGCTCAGTGGGTTAAGCCTCTGCCTTTGGCTCAGGTCATGATCTCAGGGTCCTGGGATCGAGCCCCGCATCAGGCTCTCTGCTCAGCGGGGAGCCTGCTTCCCCCTCTCTCTATGCCTGCCTCTGCCTACTTGTGATCTCTGTCTGTCAAATAGATAAATAAAATCTTTAAAAAAAAAAAAGAAGAAGAAGAAGGAAGGAAGAGAGGGAAGGAGGGAGGGAGGGAGGGAGGGAGAGAAGAAGAGAAAGAAAGGAAGAAAATGTGGCTTTAGAGTCATTCAGACTTCGGAGCCAATTCTGACCACAGCTACTTACTGGCTGCACGATTCTGCCCAAGACACTTATTTCTCCGAGAGCCAGTCCTCTCTTCTGTTAAACAGGCATATTAGGAAAAGTACGTACATCCAAGGAGTTGGGGGAAAACTAAGTGAGAATCTAAGTGCTCAGAAAGTGTTATCTATGAAGAAGAAGGATGAGGAGGGAGAGAGGGTGGGGGAGGAATTCAGGCTTTCGGCTCTGACTGCGGATTGTGCTGCCCCAGACGGCCTTCACAGCAGCATCAGGAGTTGGGGAGACGCGGCAGAGCACGGCGCTAGACAGCGATGCTGTCTGATACAGTGGTCAGTCACCACACGGATTCTGAAATTGATTTAATCCCGTTCCTCAGTCACACAAGCCACGGGCCACGTACTCGGTAGCCATACGTGGCTGATGGTGCCACCGTCAGCACGGCCAAGTCCCAAAGCACTGGCCTAGAGCATGGGTCCTGGATTCAGATCCCGGCTTGTCATCTAATAGCCACGTGACTCTGGCCAGTTCCTTCATTTTCATCTCCTTCCATTTCTTCATCTACAAAATGGGGCTGATAACAGCACGTATGTCCCAGGGTTGTTCCCAAGATCACCTGAACTGATATTTGTAAAGCACGGCAATAGCCCTTGGCACATAATAAGGGGTATTCAATAAAATCAGATTACAGATCATGAAAGCTATCCCTAGGTATAAACAGTCAGGCATCACTCCCCTCCCATACACAAACACACCTCAATACTAAATCATATTCCCGATTCCATACCGAGGGAGCCAGGCATGTGTCCTATCTCCTTTAATTTTAATGATTGTATGTAATTTAAATGACAAATATTAATGAAGAGAAAAGAAGAGGGAAGTGTGTCATAAACGAGAGATCTGGAAGATATAGGAACTGAACCCTAGATCTTACCCAGAGCTTCCTGGTGGCCTGGGTGAAAAGGGAAACATGACAGATGGCTCTGTTCTTATATGATGATCAAAGGAGGTGGTATGCTTTCTTTTGTACAAGACCTCACCTAAAAAGGAAATCTTGCTGTATATGCATCAACATAGATTAAAAGTCTATGATTAGACCTCCGGGCAAATTCCCAAGTTTCTCAGCTCCTACATACAACTAAGAGAGGCAAACCCCACAGGTGGGTGGCTTTCTCTCTCCATATCCTCTGCCCCAAAACTCTATTGGTCAATCCTCCTGTTCCAGAATATTCTAATAATCTCTGACTGTTTCCACCTGGCCCTGGCCCTGACCCCGTCGCCCCCCTCCTCCCGCCCCCGCCCCAGGTCCCATCTCAGGCCATAAGCCCTCCATGCTTCAGCCGAAGCATCACTGGGCACATATGTGTTCCTAGCGCAGAAATCACTGTAGAGACTGGGAGGCCTTTTTAGTCATGGGACCCTGCAGTATGGCCCATTTCACATCCAGAGGAAACGGTTTCGTAGAGACTCAAATTTCTTGCCCCCAGCACCAAGTGAGTCAGAGGAGGGACCTGTCCTGGATGGTGAGAAATGGCCATGGCAGCGTCTCTGAGGTCCAGAGATCAGTGCCAGCCCTGGGCCCAGCTCCTGCTCTGTCTGCCTTCTGCCCAGGAGTGGGCACCGAGCTGCGGGCCGCGGGGGTGGAGAAAAGCCTCGGGAGATACAGGATGTGGCCACTAATGAGATTAGCTTCAAACCCCTGCCATCTCACCCTTCTCCGTGGGGCTGTCTGCCAGTCTGCCCATCTGCCCCCTATGCCCCACACCCACGCCTGGCAGCCAAGCGAGTAGGAAATGGACTGGCCTCGGGAGGCCGGCAACGTGGCAAAGTTGGGTTTACAGAGACCCTGCAGGAAATGGAGTGGCCTGGGATCAGCCCTGGGGGCACGCATGGTGCTCTACAATGGCCTAGACACCTGCCACGGCCGGGGAGCTTCCTTCCCGGGGAGGGGGGGTTCCTGACTGGTGCCCATGGCAAACCTCAACTCTTATGAGCCAGCTGCCTCCGCCCTAGACATAAGCCCATTTGGGGAGGGAATTTTTTCTAGGATGATGAGCGATGGGCAGAGGAGCTGCTTCTGTTCAAGTTCTCTGTCATGGGCAGAACTGTGTCTGCCAAATGCATCTGTTTGAGTCCTAACCCCTGCACCTGGGAATGGGACTGTATTTGGAGACAGTCTTTCAGGAGGCAGTCAAGAGAACACGAGGCGAGGCCGTATTGGGTAGGCCTTCTAGGAGGCCGGCAGGATACAGACAGGCACCAAGGGAAGACAATGGGAAGACACAACAAGAAGACTGCCGATTGCAAACCACGGGGAGATCAGAGGAAACCAACCCCGCCGACACCCTTGAGCTCCCGGAACCGTGAGAAAATTAATTTCGGTTGTTTAAGTGCCCCTGCCCGTGGTACCTGGTTTGACAGCCCAAACAAACTGACACAGCCCCCCAGCCCTGCCAGGCACAGTGTGGGCCGCTTCTCCCCACTCAGAAACAGAGCCCCCTTAGAAGGGAAGCCCCTTCCAGCCACAGTGCAACTCACATCTCTCTGACTTCCAGGCAGCTGGGCCTCTTGAGTCAGAAGGTGGGTCACCAGCAGGCCACAGGGTAGCAGAGGGGATTTCTGGGGGATCTATCCTCAGGTATCTTCAAGATCAGACCTGTGTGTTAGGCAGCCACCTTGCAGCCTAACCCTAGGGACCTAGCCCAAGGTCCCTTCCTTGCAAAGAAAAGATGCCTTGGGCAGAAAGAATAAAAGGAGAGGAAAGCAGACAAAGGGGACTGAAGAAGAGGACACCAAGGTGGGCCAGAACCAGAGGACAGAGGAACCCTCTGTCCCCAGCTGGGATCACCCCCTTCCACTTCTCCCGGCCCTCCCAAGGCTGCCCGCTGTGCCATTCTGTAGTAACCAACACATATAAAACTCCCACTGTGTCCAGGGCATTCAAATCCTCTCCTCTGCTATCCTCTCCACGAGAAGGGATAAAGTAAGGTGCGGAGAGGTAATCAGATGCCCAAGGAACCACAGGAGGGAGGCCAGCGGGAGGTTGAGATCTGGAGCCAGAGTCCCATCCCCTACCATTCCCCTGCATTTTGGGAGAGACTCTTTTGAAGTATCACTGTTTTCACTATAAAGAGAAAATAAGGTGTCTTGCTGCACATAGAGGCCCCCTAGAAGCTACCATCACTACCAACCTAGCGTAGGTAAGAATGCACCCCCTTTAGCTGGGCGCATTTGAGAGAGGGGAAACCAAGAGTCCAAAGAGAGAGGCAAACACTCCTAGGGGAGAGAGAGCAGGGCGGGGTGGGGGTGCAAAGCCGATGTTCACAGCAAGGCCTGAGGTCCTTGACCATGTAAGCACCACCCGTCTGCAGGCAACGGGGCTGTTTCAGGGGGCTGGTCCCCAGCAGGATTCTGGGGTGCCCCTCCCTGCAAGCAGTGCTGAAGAGACAAGCTCATTTGCCTAATAAAGCACTTCTGAAATGAAATCTGTGGCATAAAGCAGTGGTTTTTGTAGGAAAATACCCAAGATTTGTCAAGCAAACACTAGACATAAGAGGGTACACTGTGATGTCCACACTACGTCAAAAATCCTCTACGTGTGATATGTACATACACATATATTGATATAAGGAACATCCATCCACTCTTCTTTCGGTAACAGTATCCGGGCTTTTCTCTGGGAACGCCCTCTTCCCCATGATCCAGCCCGGTACTTTTGAAACCCTGGTGTGGCTTACACAGAATGAAGTGTGTACACCTTAAGTGTCAATTCAATGCGTATGTGTATACATATACACCCCTGTCGGTACCCCCAAATCAAGATGTAGAACATTTCCAACTCTCCGGGAAGATGCCCTGTACCCTCTTAGTCAATCCTGACCCCACCCCCCGCCAGTCCTAGAGGTAACTGCTCCTCTGCTTTTCAGCACTTTGTGGATTGGGTTTTTGCCAGGCTCTGTGCTCTGTGGCAAAGCTGACTGGGCGGGGTGGGGGGGCGGAGAGCTGTGGAGCATGTGATTTGGGTCTGACCAATCAGAGCATCACGTTCCTCTAACCACAGAGATTGATTCAGGGGTGGGTACCCAAGGAGCAAGGCTGAAACTGACATGCTGTGGTGGCAGGCTCTCCTTCTCACTATGGTGCAGGTGGAAGACGGTGTGTGAGTACCTGGGACTGTAGGAGCCTGGAAATGGTAAGCAGAACAGGGGGCAAGGCTGAGAAGTGGAGAGAACCTGGAGAAGCTGTCTGAGCCCCTAGATCAAGCTGTATCCATGTAAGCCAGTAAGAGATTTCTTTTGTTTAAACCACCCTGCTAAAGCATTAATAGATGCTTTTTAATAGAAAAGATATCAAGTGCAAATTTAGTCACACTCAATTTTATTTAAAAGTTTGTGGCTTCCTTTACTATTAGGACAAAGTCTTACCGTGATCTTCACAGATGCCCAGATGGCTCTGATGCCTCACCATGTACCACTCCTGTGACACTGATTTTCTCCCTCCTGCCACAGGGCCTTTGCATAGACATTTCTTCTTTTTTTTAATTTTTTAATTTATTTTCAGTGTAACAGTATTCATTGTTTTTGCACCACACCCAGTGCTCCATGCAATCTGTGCCCTCTCCAATACCTACCACCTGGTTCCCCCAACCTCCCACCCCCCGCCCCTTCAAAACCCTCAGATTGTTTTTCAGAGTCCATAGTCTCTCATGGTTCACCTCCCCTTCCAATTTCCCTCAACTCCCTTCTCCTAACTCCCCTTGTCCTCCATGCTATTTGTTATGCTTCACAAATAAGTGAAACCATATGATAATTGACTCTCTCTGCTTGACTTATTTCACTCAGCATAATCTCTTCCAGTCCTGTCCATATTGCTACAAAAGTTGGGTATTTATCCTTTCTGATGGAGGCATAATACTCCATAGTGTATATGGACCACATCGTCCATTGAAGGGCATCTTGGTTCTTTCCACAGTATGGCGACCGTGACCATTGCTGCTATAAACATTGGGGTACAGATGGCCCTTCTTTTCACTACATCTGTATCTTTGGGGTAAATACCCAGTAGTGCAATTGCAGAGTCATAGGGAAGCTCTATTTTTAATTTCTTGAGGAATCTCCACACTGTTCTCCAAAGTGGCTGCACCAACTTGCATTCCCACCAACAGTGTAAGAGAGCTCCCCTTTCTCCACATCCCGTCCAACTCATGTTGTTTCCTGTCTTGCTAATTTTGGTCATTCTAACTGGTGTAAGGTGGTATCTCAATGTGGTTTTAATTTGAATCTCCCTGATGGCTAGTGATGATGAACATATTTTCATGTGTCTGATAGCCATTTGTATGTCTTCATTGGAGAAGTGTCTGTTCATATCTTCTGCCCATTTTTTAATATGATTGTCTGTTTTGTGTGTGTTGAGTTTGAGGAGTTCTTTATAGGTCCTGGATATCAACCTTTGTCTGTACTGTCATTTGCAAATATCTTCTCCCATTCTGTGGGTTGCCTCTTTGTTTTGTTGACTGTTTCCTTTGCTGTGCAGAAGCTTTTGATTTTGATGAAGTCGCAAAAGTTCATTTTTGCTTTTGTTTCCTTTGCCTTTGGAGACATATCTTGAAAGAAGTTGCTGTGGCTGATATCGAAGAGGTTACTGCCTATATTCTCCTCTAGGATTCTGATGGATTCCTGTCTCACGTTGAGGTCTTTTATCCATTTCGAGTTTATCTTTGTGTACGGTTTAAGAGAATGGTCGAGTTTCATTCTTCTACATATAGCTGTTCAGTTTTCCCAGCATCATTTATTGAAGAGACTGTCTTTTTTCCACTGTATATTTTTTCCTGTTTTGTCGAAGATTATTTGACCATAGAGTTGAGGGTCCATATCTGGGCTCTCTACTCTGTTCCACTGGCCTATGTGTCTGTTTTTATGCCAGTACTATGCTGTCTTGGTGATCACAGCTTTGTAGTAAAGCTTGAAATCAGGTAACGTGATGCCCCCAGTTTTATTTTTGTTTTTCAACATTTCCTTAGCGATTCAGGGTTCTCTTCTGATTCCATACAAATTTTTGGATTATTTGCTTCGGTTCTTAGACATTTCTTCTTCATTAACCACTCTTTCCTCCCATCTTCACCTACTTTACAGATCCCAACTCCATTTTGATTCCCTCAGCTAAGCTTTCCCAGGCCTTCTCATCAAGGTCCCTTTCCTCAGTTTCGTGCCTTTATATCTCTCCTTTTGAAGGCAAAATACAGTTGAATTTTTATAATTGTGTGATGATTTCCTATCTCTTCCCCACTCAACTATGAGTCCTATGAGATCACAAATGACATCTGTGTTTGTTCACTGTTGTCCTCCTGGTGCCTGACACTCACTTAGTAGGTTTGAAAACAGATTCGTATTAACTGTGGTTCTGGCTGGGGGAGAACAATATTGCAGCCCTTTCCTTTTTAAGTTGTGCATTTTTCTATAGTGTTCTACTTCTTCAGGTGTACCTATTATTTTTGCAATCAGAGAACAAATTAAGAATTCATTTTTATAGAATGAAAAACAATGGTTTTTCTTCCCCCCATAAAAACCCCATGGCTAGAAGTATCTGTTCCAGCACAAAAGTATATGAGAAATAGTCCTTTGAATTTTTTTATTATTCACACACACAAACAGACACCATGAAACGAATGCACAGAATCATTTCCCTTTTAAGTTTTGCTCCCACCAATTTTTCTTAACCTTTGGTGCCTACTGTTGTATGTTTGCTAGAAGCCCCTTCAGACAATAACATGAACGAGCAAGTAGCTAATGAATCTTAACTGAAAAAGTCAATGGGAAGTTAGCTTTCTGTGTTCAGATTTTCTGCCTGAGGACTTGCGCTCAGTGTTGTGATTTTTACTGTGTGCTTCTCAGGAGTCATGTCTTCTGCAACTAAAATGATTCCTGATTCAGATGATGGGATTAAAGCTTGGTGATTCCCCAAAGCTTTTCCATGAGCTCTAGGAGGTCCAGGTACTCGGCCACCTGGTCACAGATGAAACGATGCAATGCTCTCTGCCCAAACCGGGAGGAGTGGGCTGGACGTCTGGGAATAGTTCTTGGGCTTGTGGCTCATTCATTCTGTGACTTTGGGCCTCAGTTTCTATTTCTCTGGTCCTCAGTTGACCCGTCTGTAAAACAGGAAGGAGGGGTTTGATCAAGCTAGCACTTTCCAAATTTGATTTTGGCTGGAAAATATTTTATTTTATTTTATTTTATTTTATTTTATTTAGTGGTGCCTGGGTGGCTCAGTGGGTTAACCCTCTGCCTTCGGCTCAGGTCATGATCCCAGGGTCCTGGGATCGAGCCCAGCATCGGTCTCTCTGCTCAGCAGGGAGCCTGCTTCCCTTCCTCTCTCTCTCTGCCTCCCTCTCTGCCTAACTTATGATCTCTGCCTGTCAAATAAATAAATAAAATCTTTAAAAATTTTTATTTTATTATTTTATTTTATTTATTTAATTATTTTTAAAATTTGTTTTCTTGTTTGTTTGTTTCTTTTTTTAAGTAAGCCCTACATGGGGCTTGAACTCATCACCCTAAGATCAAGAGTTTGAAGTTCTACCAACGGAGCCATCCAGGCACCCAGAAAGCTTCTTTCTTTTTTTTTTTTTTAAAGATTTTATTTATTTATTTGATAGAGATCACATGTAGGCAGAGCAGCAGGCAGAGAGAGAGTGAGAAGCAGACTCCCTGCCGAGCAGAGAGCCCAACTCGGGGCTGGATCCCAGGACCCTGGGATCATGACCTGAGCCGAAGGCAGAGGCTCTAACCCACTGAGCCACCCAGGCGCCCCAAGCTTATTTCTTTTCAAACAAAAATCAGAAGCCAAAGTTCAAACTATAAATGGATAAAAGCAGAACCACTGTGTTGGCTGTGGGAATGGGGGTCTGACAGCTATCGACTTGCCAGTCTTTGACGCTTCCTGACTGCCACCCCTAACCCAAGCACGTGCGCGCACACACGCACATATACACCTGACACATACAGGCATGCAGGTGCACCTGCATATACACATGCGCGCACACACACTCATATGTACACTGCGGTGACCTGTGGGACACCTCCATGGAACCCCCGGGGCACAGGGCACATGGTCTACAAGCTATAGACAAGATCATCTCTTTCGGCTCTGATGTGCCCTGGATTTCATGTGATTTTGCTTATTTCGATACAAACCGCCTGATTCTCACCTTTCCCCAGCTGTTTCTTATCTTGCCCATTCCCACAGCAGCAATTTACTGAGTCAGTGAAAAGGACCACATGCCAGACATTACACTGGGGAGACAGCAGCCCCCAAGACCAGCATGGCCCTGCCATCACGGGGTTTACAGTCCTCAGAGGGAAATAAGTCCCAAACCAACAATAGCACAGATGGCGTGTGACTGTGATGACAATGCTAGCAAAAGGAACTCCAAGGGGCTAGAGGGCACATGACCCCAGAGCCCCGCTGACTTGGGGCACAGGGACGGCATTCAAGAAGAAACCCAAAGGATGGAACAAGGAGACCAGGAGGAGAGGAGGAGCATCAAGGAGAGTAAGCAGCCTGTGCAAAGGCCCTGAGTCTGAATCATCACCCATATGGGAGCAAACAGAGGGCAGAGCCTTGAGAGAGTGTTAGGAGGCTGGTCTGACTCCTAAAAGAAGCCTGAGGCCCTGAGCCAAGCACGCATCTGGGCTGACATACATACATACAGCAACATTTCTAGAGTTCCTCCTGTGTGTGGCCCCTCTCCCGGATCCTAGAGATAAAACCGTTAAAAAATTTTTTAAAGACAATATCTTCTTCCCTCATGGAGTTTATATTTTAGGGGCAGAGGGAGAGACATAATAAAAACATTAAAACAGGTAAGTGGCAGGCAGATCGGGCTATTGTGGGACCTGAAGCTTATATATTTTGTGGGGACGGATAGACTCCTTAAGAAAAAGGAATAAAGAATCATAAATATCGGAGCACCTGGGTGGCTCAGTTAGTTAAGCATCTGCCTTCGGCTTAGGTCATGATCCTGGAGTCCCAAGATAGCATCCCAAATCGGGCTCCCTGCTCGGAGCAAGGAATCCGCTTCCCCCTCTCCCCAGCTCATGCGGTCTCTCTCAAAATTATAAATATCAATTTTGATCAGGGCTTCGGAACCTGCTGGTGCAGTGTTCAATAGTATAAACATTATTAGTGTTCAGGAAAACCCACCTCTAGCCTGATCAGTGTGATGGAGAAAAGTCGAGCCCCGGGGGCCGGAGAAATGGGGAATATCGGAGGAGCAGACCGGGACTGGAAATGAGGTAGACAGACAAGGTCTCATGGAGATGGTAACCTCCGGAAAACCTAGAGGAGATGAAGGATCCTCGAGGGGTTTTGAAGGAAGAGCATTCCAGGCAGAAGGAACAGTGCTTGCAAAGGTGCTGAGCCAGAGACCTGCCTGGAAGGAGGCCAGCCTGACCAGAACAGAAAATCATGGGGGTGGAGAGGGAGATGGTCCTCGAGGTAACTCAAGCCAATGGGATCAGACTGGCGTTGATCAGTCATCCTGTGAGGGTCCAAGGTGGGCCGCGGGAGGAATCCAGAGACCAGGCACCAGGCTCATTTCAGTGAGAGAGGCTGACTGAGAGCCTGGAACAGAGACAGGGGCACATTTCCAGAGCTACTTGACTGTAGACTTGGGAGGACGGGCAGGGCTCAGTGCTGCTAAGTGGGTGGCTGGCTGGGGAAAGGGAAGGTGAAGAAGAAATCCAGAAGAGTGGAGAAAGGGGACAGAAGTCTTCCCGCATCATTTACTCTCACCCAACCTGGTAAAAGGGAACCGAAATGTTTTTTGACAAGTTAAATTGTGTCCTTCCGTATGCAGATGTGACTCACTGTCAAACGTTGTTCAGCATCTTCGAAGATAGCAGAGCCTTTGCAAAGCAGCCACAGAGGCCTTCTGTGCTCCCACCCCATGAAGCCCGAGGCTTGCAAGGCCCCTGGGGGGGAGGAAGGGAGAGCAGATCCTATCTGAAGAAGTCAAGGTAGCCCTGACATGGGCCACACTGGTGGAACACTGGGACATTGACCAAGGCCAGGCCAGGACAGGAGGAGGAAGGTGAGGAGTGAGTGGGAGGAGGGCGTGCGGCTGTCGTCCTGAAGCTCGTGGTTTGCGGGAGCAGAACAGACTGGAGGGTTGAGCAGGGCCGTGGTGAGTTAATCAGTGCAGGGTGTCGGGCAGGTGGGGCTCCTAACAGTTCACCTTTCATGGTCCGTTGCACCTTCTGGACAAGCTGGGATGACCCAGCCTGGCAAAAGCAGCAGCCATTGGTTTTTCCAGCGCTGGAGACAGGCTGCTGGCTGAGGGTAGGAGGGGCACGTGGAGTGGGGGCCGGGGGGTGGTCCTCACCCTCCCTGTTCCAGATGGGGAAGGGCTCTTTGGAGATTCGGGTTCACAGGCCAAGTCGGAGGCTGAGGGGTCTCTGAACACCAGCTCGCCTTCATTCCCATCTGTGCACTATGTTTGGGGCAGAAACCTGGCTTTGTGTCCCAGCTCTGCCAGGACAGGCTGTGTGAACTTGGGCGTGTTCCTTGACCTCTCTGAGCCTCTGTTTCCCTGTCTATCAGATGGGGATAGTGTTCTAATGCCATCTCCCGTGGCATCGGGGAGGATTAAGTAAGGGCCCAGAGCAAGAGGGTCAGTAAGTGGAGGCTAGTATTATTATTTACAGACCCAAATTCAAGGCCATTAGGCTGACAATGACCCTGACGATTTTAAACCAGAGCTGCAAACCCAGGACACACAGGTGCTCTACCAAGTGGCTTCAACCTCCAGCACGCCGATCCAAAGCTTGAAACCCCAACACTGTGGAAACTCCTTGTGACTAGCAAAGAAAGACTCTTGCAGCCCCCTTGGAGGATGGAAATGGATCCATTCAGTTTGGAGGCAGGAGGTGACAGGCCTTGGCGAGAATGGGGAGCACCCTTGGGAGGTGACCAAAGGCTAGTGTCCATTGCAGGAAGACCGCTGTGCCCAGAGAGAAGGGCTCCTTCCAGAGTGCGTCAGGGCAGCTCAGGACTCTAGCTCCGGCCTCAAATCGGGGAAACAGACTCGCTGTTCAGACTGACAGTAATAACGTGGGGCCAGTTCCCATCTGGCTTCGAGAAGGGCTTATTGAATGAGCATGCAGGCCAAACACTTTGCTAAGTTGGGAAGCACATGATTAATGAGGCATAGCCCTGTCTTTGTGGAGCTCTCGAGGACTAATATATTCTGACCTCCTCTGTGAGTTTCTACAAATATTATCCTCTTTAATCTCAAAACCGCCTTAAGAAGAGGCATGAGGAAAGGAGTTCAGAGAAGTTGAAGAGCTGCCCTGATTCACCCAGCAGGCGGGGGCAGACGTGGGCCTCTGAGCGGACACCGGGCTCCTCGCTCACACCACACTATCTAGGGGCGTCCCACTCCCAGCCTGGCCTGGCTCTCACATTGTACTTTCCCTCCAATCTTCTCTCCTGTGTCCCCAAAAATCACATCTAGGCATGTTCTGTGATAAGAGGTTTGAAGGGAAAGCTAATTCTCTGTCTCCACTTTCCCAGAACGGGTGCCACGGCCACTAGCCCCGAGGGCTTGGCCCAGAACCAGCCCCTCCCAGAGGACACACAGAGTGTCTCTCACTCAGACCCCACAGGGACCCCACTTAGGCCGAGCTCAGAGCCCCCGGGCCACCGCTGCCATCAAGCACGCAAATCAAACCCAACCGTGACCCAAAACCACAGTGATTTTCTGAACCTTGAAATGAACACAAACCTTCCCAGTTTCCAGAAACTCGAACCCAGTTGAAGGTTCACACCTCCTGAAGGCCAAGCCAGCCAACAAACAAAAAACATCCAGACAGATTCAAGCCTAAACATGAGCTCCCGGAAGAGCGTCAGGCCAAACCCCATGCCCCCAAACTTCTGGTCATGGTTTGGAGTCTTTGAACGTCAGAAGGAGGGTCCTGAGGAGTCAGACCAAACAGGGACTGAGGGGCAGGGCCAGAGAGAAGGGACCCTGGTGAGGCAAGGTGCAAAAACAAGGCCTCTCTCAGCCTTGAGAGTCTGTGGTAGAGACTTCCCTTATCTGTGGGAACAAAGGAGGTGGGTCCTTCCCCCAGGGAAGGGAGGGAGGGAGCAGAGAAGTCAGCAAAGAGGGCTGTCGGTGAGGAGGCCTCTTCCTGGCCGGGCTTGGGCTCACCTCACCAAGAAGCCCGGCAGGAATGGGGCTGGACCTGGGCCACCATCTTGCAACCCCCACTCCCTGTCATCCCAAGCAACAAAGGGAACAGAGGCGAGGTTTTGGTAGCAAGAAGCTTCGAGCGCCCCACCTTGAGGACTCTCGCCACAACTGGTCTGCCGTCCATGCCTGGGGAAAAAGTCCTCAGGCAGGCAGGCGAGGGCATGGACTTAAGAAATGGCGGAGGCTGGCCAGTCAGCACTATGGACCGGACCCCCGGGAGGCTTTCCCAACCATGTCCTGCTCTATGGGGGACAGGCACAGAGCAGTGGGAGGCAGACAGAAAGGTCTTTCCATTGCAGAAGCTCGGAGGCAGGGAGAGGAGGCCTGGGGCACACAGAAGTCACCAGGTGCAGAAATCACCAAGTCCTTTCTCAAAAAATGAGGTGCCTACACCTGGCCAGCAGCCTGAGTCCATGGTTGACAGCTGTGTGTCCCTGTGCGCCCAAGCAGGGGTCTTTCTCAGGGCTGTCCCCTTGCACGGGGAACCAGGCTGCTTCCCGGCTGGGCCTGAGTGGGGAGGCTGGAGCTGACCAGGAGGGGAGGCCCAGGGGGCTCAGAGCCCACTGAAGGATGAGGTCCAGGGCAGCGAGGGGAGGAGAACGACACCCACTTCCACAGTGGCTAGTTGGTAAAGGAAAGGGGGAATTAAACCCACAAGGGTCCAGACAGGGGGTGGAACTGGCAGTCTTGACCACTGAACACTCTGCCAATTAGGTCCCCTCTGTCCAGGCTCAGCCGTGGCCCTAGGGTAAAGAGCCATTCTGCTGGGGAGATGACCTTCTGGAAAGTTCCTGGCAGAAAGTAGGTGGTATAGGGCAAGCCATTGGGAGTCAGAATGGGCCAAGTTCGAGCCTTCACTTTCCTCCTGTGTGGTTTGGGCAAGTCCCTTAACTTCTCAGTGACTCAGAGGCACCCGTCTGTAAAATGGGGTAATTATCCATGGTAATCCTGGACAAAATGAGATCACGCTTAGAAGGTGGCAACACCTAGTAGGTGCTCTAAGGCTTGGAGTTCACTCCTGGAGGCGTTGGCTGCCCCCGCTGCCACAGAGGCTCTGCTTCCCGAAACGCCTGCCCCCTCACAAGAGCCCAGGCGGTCCCCTGGGGCACAGGCTCGGAGCCCGGACGAGTCAGCCTCAGCCAGTGCCCGACTCGGGTCTAAGGAGGGCACTCACCCAGCCACCAGTGGAGGCGTGTTGAGCCCCTCCACGGAAAAACTTGGATGGGCTGGAAAATCCCAACTACAGTTACATTTTCAAACCTTCTCACAATCCAAATGTCAACACCAATCGAAACAATATGTTTATTTGCAACCTTCCTGCCAGGCCGGATTAATTTCTACAGGCTCAAAGCCCATTTTGGAACTGTAATGTCTCAATTTTACAGATGAGAGGAGGGAGGAAAATACAGCCAAATCCGTCTTTGCCTTCTCGATTGGGGAAGTGCTGGGGAAAGGAGAGCATCAGGGCGCGTTTTGCGGTTGGCCCCATCCACCCCACCCCCCACCCCCTGGCCCGGAAGATCCTGTCACAGCATCTGGGGTACGGCCCTTCTGGTCTCTACCTTGCAGCTTCCTTCTCCCGGGGCCTGGCCAGGTCACCAATTTCTCTGCTCGATAGGGGTCTGGCAGGGCGGCAGGTGGGTAGGGACAGTCAGCTGGGGTCAGGAAGACGAAAGCAAAACCGAGAGATGAAGTATCTCTCAGCGCCAGGGTTCACGTGGGCCCCAGATGAGCTGGGTCCTGGTGTGTGGCTTTGTAACAAGGAGAAGAATGTCTTGAGCCCAGACATTGGGCCCCACTGGCAGAGGACCCGGCCCTGCCTCAGACGTCCTGGCATGTGCTAAGCATTATGTGGGTACATCGCACCGTCTGGAATGCTCACAGCAGCTTGGCAAGGTGGACACTGCCGTTGTGCCCATTTTTCTGATGAGGACACTGAGGCTTGTCCAAGATCTCTAGCAGGCATGTGGCAGAGTCAGGGTTGGAGGCTGGTCTGTCCAGAGATCGTGCCCTTTCCAGCCCTGGAGACGAAAGACTAGAAGGGAGGTCTCCCGGGGAACGCTGGCCGTCAGGTGGCTTTTGAGCTCTCCCTGCCTCGCAGCTCCATGGACAAGCAGCTCCCCTCAGGACGAGAGCCGAGCAGGCAGGACAGATGGGACGCTGAGTGTTGTTCACTAATGTCCAGGACACTCGGCTCGCCTTAACATCCAGCTCCACTGGGCTGAAAGGTAAGTTTGGTCTAACATCCCCTCCACAAAAGTCAGATTCTAAGGCCATTGTGAGAAATATGTGACGTCCTATCTGGGGAAGGGTTGGGAACGCCTCCGACTAAAAGCCTACCATGTCAGAGCTCCTGTCCACCCTTCCAGAAACCTCCACTGCTTTCCCGTCTCTTGTTTGAGCTGGTGTCCTAGGCAGTGGTTTGTATGTCTGGAGCCCTCACCGGGTCAGGTAAGGGACTTGGCCCCCAGGAGGCCCTCAGAAAAATCAACTTGAGGGCATGAGTTGAGAATGAAGGTCCGCTACCACCATGAAGAAGGTGCCATTACTGCCCCCATTTTAGAGATGAGGAACTCGAGGCTCGGGAAGACACACTGACCCGCCCCAGGTCCCACGACAGGTAAACAACGGTACCTGGTTCATGGCCTGGGTCTGCCTAACTCTGGAACTGTATTCAGAGGTGGGAACGGTCAGGACCCAGCCCCAGATGCCTTCTCCACTTGTTCCTGCAGGAACCGGACTAGGCTTCACATGAAGCCCGGCCAGAAAGCTGGAGAGCCGGGCGGGCCCACCTCCTCACATCCCACAGGCACACGCAGAGGGGCTCCCTGTCACATCCTAAGGACCCCAGGCCATGGGACTCGGGCTCTCGGATTCTCTTCACATGGGTCTCACCCTCAATCCCCTCTGGGGAAATCAGGCCCCGCTCAGGCTCAGGCCGGCAGAGGGGAGAGGTTTCCTTCCCCATGACGGTGGAGGGCTGTGGAGGGAGCAAGAGAAACAATAGGGAAGGGTGGAAAGCACGTGTAGAGCAGCCCCAGAAACCATACCCTGGTTGGATCACCTGTCCAGGGGTCCACGAAGAATCCTGGAGCCACCCGGCAGAGCCAAATGCCTCAGCAACAGAGTGGTGGATCCCAGGGAACGGGATGGGGGGTGGTCCATGGAGCCCCCGTGATGGGAGTCGTGGGCCCCCCGCCAGGACATCAGCCCTCTTAGGACACATTTACACGAGAGGACCAGGGTCCACGCATTCCTTCCCTCACTGACTTGGGCACACTCCCCTTTCCTTCGTTTCTAGAATTATAAACAGCGTGAGCAAAAGGAGACGAAAAGAAAAAGAAAATCCACTCAGGATCCCGCCTTTTAGAGAAGACCGCTGTCACTACGTTGCTAGACGTGATTTCAGATTACTTTCTGTGAACGTTTGTCTGTTTGTCTTAAAACTGGGATCATACTGTTTGAAGCTTGGTTGTCTCACCTCTCTCTCCCCTTTAGAGCGTGTAGATCTTTAGTCGTGTGCGCCCACACGCTTCCCCAGCACATTTCTGGAAGAAGAACACGCAAGAAAGCAGAGAGGGAGACCGCAGATCTAGAACGGAAGAGAAAGTGACTTCGAATGTCACATATTTTGATTTAATAAGCACTCCTGAAGTTTTTATTACGTGCCAGACCCCATTCTTCTAAGTGCTGCACAAATACTAAGCCATTTCACGGACTTTAAAAATATTTCTGTAGCGTTTCGCATCTTACCAGGTATGTTACTTTCATAATTAAAAATGAGTTTAAATTCTGAAACTTAGTGAACAAGTATCTCTCCACATCAAATAATATCCATCAAATAATATCTATTTATGTATCATTTCGACTTGCCAGCGGCAGTTTTCTAATGGGCCGTGTCCCGGACCAGGGCCTTTTCAATGACCAGCCCCGGGATGGAGAAGACCAGACTTTCCAGCATCCTTAAAAAGGAGCAAAAGCAGAGAGAACGGCTATCCCCACCCGCGGGCAGCCACATCTGTGCATGCTTTATAAACAGAAACCCTTCTCTGTCCTTGAGCCAAACCAGGTAGCAGACACAAAGCCAGACCAGCCACATTATGGAGTTTCAAACCAAAGTGACTGAAATTCTAATTTTTATTTTTTTAAACCAAATGTCGATGGAACCAGAGCTATTTCCCTGAAAGCCCAAGAGAGCTGCTCAAAGTAGGACCAGGCCTCTGCATTTTTCTTAGTATTTCAATTAAACTGTTCCTTAAATCTTGGAGAAGATCTATTTCCAGGCTGTGTGCTTTTTCGGCTTTAATGACACTGCGGGGCGTCACTCACACAGGCTGGGCTCAAAGTTCAGACGTGGAAAGGCCTGGGTTCTGGGTGCCCTTAAATGGGTTCGTGACCATTCTGAGCGCCGGAGTCCTGCTCCTTAGGGCTGTTGTAGGACTGAATAGCCCTCGGAAGAGGGTCCCCAGGAAGTGGTGGCTTCAGAGGGGCTTTGCCCCTTTGGTGAAGTCCCGGGTCTTACTGAGACTAAGCCACAGACCTGGCCAGCGTAGCTGGAGGCACGCCAAAGTCCTGTCCCCGAGGCCTCTTCAAAGCCCTTCAGAAGCCTGGGCTCAGACCCTGGACACTGCTGCCCCACTCTAGGCCCTAAAGATCACAGGAGTGGGAGGAAAAACAGCATCTGCCATCCCCAGCTGTCCTTCCCTCTGAGGTCACACCCACCCGCCTCAGGCTGCTCATTGCCGATCACAGACCTGAGTTGACATCAGCCCCGGAGACACCTCCCCCAGTGGGAAAGGGGGCCCCACGTGACAAAATGGAGCCTGGGGCTTGGCCTGGGGACCACAGATAGATGCCCAACTCCCATGCACATTCTCACACACTCCCCCGTGCACAGGAAGAGGGACCATCTCTGTCCATGGATTACTGCACTGTCCCAATTTTGCACACACACACACCCCCATCTCTCACCAGAAGAAGGAAGGAAAGAGGGTTGAAAATCGGTGCTCTGATGCCCCTGAACTCCCCTACAGGGAAGTGGTCCAGACCTTCCAGGTGGGAACAGAGGCTTCTAAGCGGGGGACAGTTCCCAAAACACGCCCAGGAGGCCGCATGAGAGAATCCAACACCCGGGCATGGAGCCCGCTAAGCAGTTCAAGACTGTCAGCCTCTCCTGGAACCTCCCCAGCCAGGGCCTCGGGCAAAAGGTGTTTATTTTTAACAGGCTTCACTAATATTACGAGCCTCCGCCCAGCCCAGGAAGGCCTCTCAATAGAGACTTTCCCTGGGGGCAAGTCTACGTCCTATGCCCCTAGGAGGGGCAACCAAGTCAAAATCCAGGCCTAGGTGTCTGCTTGGAGGGGGAAAAAAAATAGTGCCACAAAGTAAGGCAGCCCCATGGCCCTGTGTACCCCACCTCTCTCATTCCTAGAGATCAAGCTCTCTGTGTGTTCCTGATCTGTGCCGGGACTTGCTGGCAATTAGACATCAACACATGAGCTGACCTCAAGTCAGATCTGTCTCCGCAGTCTAGCAGGGAGAGAAGGGGTCAGGGCCGGGGTCCAGTCTCAGGCACCAGGTTCCATCTCATGGAACTATTGTGACAGCTCAGGAAAGGGTTTTTACCTGAAACACGGTCCCCGTCCTCAGGAAAGACTTTGATCACTGGAAACTCCCAGCGAAAACCCTCCTCATATACCCAGGAGTCTCCATGTCCCCATCAAGCCATAGGAGACAGGCCCTCCAAGGAAGGTTTCGGAACTCAGAGTGCTCCCATAGAGCCCTGACTGTGACTGAGTCCCAGGGAAGCCGGGTCTGCAATTGCTGAAGGCAGCCGGCCGGCGGTAACACCATCCGCAGTCCCCAGTCCCCACCCCCACCCAGGCGAGCTCAGCCTGCAAATACTTTGAATTCTTCCAAATTAGAAGGGCCAGTCCCCATTTTGACCAAAATGCAATTTAAGACTAAAATCCCCCCAGTCTCAGGGAGGCACCCACCCCCCCCCCACCCCGGGCCCCTTGGAAGCTCTGCCACAGCTCAGTATGGCCGCTCTCTTAGCGGCTTCAGCGTGCTGGGGGTGATTAGAGTGGCCCATGAGGGATAATAATAATAATCTGGAAAAACTAATGCTACCTGGACGTAGCTTACCAACCTGTAATTTAGGGTTGTGGATTTCTGGGCGAGGCAAACACAAAGAATGTCGCTTTGGCCTTGCCATTAATCTTCACAGCAGATGTGAGTTTTGTTGCTGAACATGAATGAGAAAACAAAAAGGGGGGGGGGGACTTCCCTATAGAGCGGGGTCTGCTCTAAAATGCATACACAATTCATAATGATGCATTTGATTAATGGTAAATGAGCATGGAATTCTGAGGGCCAACCCATGTGACGGTCACATTAGCACCAGATGAAGCTGTCGTGTGGGTGATGTGACAACAATCCAAGAGTGGGCCACTCTGCGACCGAGAGACCGGGGCCGCGTGGCGGACGGAGACCAAATTTTCTGGGATTTCTTTCTTTCTTTCTTTTTTTCTTTGTAAGGGGGGAAGGCAGAAGAATAACCCACAGATGAACGAAGGAAGAAAGAAACACGATTCCAATTTGCATTCCGAAGTTGCCGGTTAGAATGGAAAGGGGAGATTCCAGTGTACAAGTGTGGATTTCTTTATGTCTCCTAGCTACAGGGGTGAGCTCAGAAAGCCAAAGGGGACCAGAGTGGGAAGGGGGTGTCTTGTGATTCTCTGATAAGCTCGGTTCTTACTGATGGTCTGGAAGGCCATTAAAAAAAAAAAAAAAAAAAGGACGGAGCTCTTAAAAGCAGTCAGGCATTTCCAGCGGTGCTGAGAACCAGGGTCTGGGGGCCGCAGAGCAGCAGGCAAGCCCAGCATAGCGCCCGCGGTCGGTCGGTCGGTCGGTCTGTCTGTGGGTCGGTCGGCATTTCAAACGCCCGTGCTTTGCTGGGTGTGGAATGTCTCCAGCTCCAGCCCCGGCAAGTCTTATTGAAAACATTATCTTTTCCATCAATAATACCTCGAAGTTCTTTATTAGCAAACTCCCTGGCAAAAGCTGACATATTTACAGCATGCAGTAAACTTTACGTATCTACAACAATATTAGAGGAGAGAGAGAGAAAGTCCCCACTCAGTGACCACAACAAATCATTCAGACTTAAAATGATCAAGTGGGAGGCTAATTGTCCCAAAGAGAAGGACTCCCGACGACTTCCATCCCATCCAGCGGCGAGGGGAGCATTCACAAAGATGAAAAAAGCATGTTTGAGGATTGGAAACATAAGAATATATATTTTAAAAAAAAAAGGAAAGAAAAGAAAAGAAAAGAAAATCCAACTGATATCACCATCTAGGCTGAGAGAGAAACCTGATCTTGAATGGAATGGTTAACATTTGGGGCTGTTTGGAAAGAATTGCTCCAAGCTGTTTTTGCTCAAAATGTATAGATTTAAGGTAAGACGCTCTGTGTAGGTCCTAACCACTCTGGAAACAAGTCCCCCATTACTTTGCATCTGACAAAGGTAGGGACGAATTTTGCTTTCCCTTTCTTTAAACTGGGTAGCTCCGCTGGTTTTAACTTGGAAGCGCGCTAGAAAAATATTTACTTGTCTTCCTCTTTTTATCACTCTGCCAACGTGTTCTCCTGTACGGATGGTATTTTTCTCTCAGCTCTCTTCACTCCTTTTCCTCTTGCATTCAGGCCGGTGAAGTGTTGGCCCAGGGCCCTGATTCTCTCCCAGCCCATCCTCCCCTAGAGAAAGTACGCCGACTTTACGGGAATTCATGGAAAGGAAAATTATAGACATATATACATATACACATATATATGTATACGTATGGGTGTGTGTGTGTGTATATATCATGAAATCTCAAGGTTCCCAATGGAGGGCACTAGAGGGATAGAGACCCCCAGTCTCCAAAACTGTGCCTAGCCACAGAGAAAATGATTTGTTTTGATGAAAATAGGAATAGATGCATATTTATTTGGGAGGAATTCCCATCAATGGTCTTCTGGGAAGTGTTTGATTTTTAGCTATTATTTGGCAAATCCAGAAAGGGAATTGGGTTTTCATCTGAAGCTTCTGTTTCCAGCCCTTTTGTTAAATGAGCCTCTCTTCCCCCTTGAATGTTGCATTAAACCATTTTCCTCAAGGAAGAAAGAAAAGGAAGGAAAAAAAAAAAAGAAGAAGAAGAAGAGAAAATTTCCGACTTGAAAAAAGCATAAATATTTCTTCAGAAGAAAATAACAAAGGTATCTCAGGGAAGAAGTGAAAATAATTGTGTTAGAGAAGGGCAATTTTTTAAAAAGGTCTTGGGACTCTGCATTTGAACAGAAAGACTTTGGAAACTTACATTAATGACTGGCTTCCCTGGGGCCGTTGCTTTGCGGGAATCTGTTTCTCCTGCCAGTATTTGCAGACTTCTCTTCAAAACAAATGCATAATTTTCTAACTTCACAAACGGGTCCTCACACACCTTCACCATTTACAAAAACTCAACTAAAAGAAAATAGAAGAGCGGGGCATACTGAAACCAGCAAACGTATCTTCAGGTGAAAACATTTGATAAAGAAATGTATATTAAGAGTCCTATTTTTAAAGGCAGTGGTCGGTGCAGATGAAAATGCAAATGGGTGACAATAAAATGTCACCAGATTCTTATACTTTCGCTGTACAGAACGTCATCAAAGTCACCCCACATGTTAACATGGTTTTTATATATCTTTTGTATGTGGCATCCATTTAATTTTTATCAACAATGACAGTCCCAATCTCCAAATATTTGTGTCAGGGGCAGGAAAGGGAGACGCACCCAAAAATATCCTCAAAATTATATACTGATGTCAACACCACTCTTTTAGAGCTGTTATGTTTTTGTGGTTTTTCTTTTGTAAAAACATCTCTTCCCCCGGGCTTTTGGTCCATACCGTATCTATAGATGAGATTTTTTTCTTCTTCTTCTTCCTTGCAGTCATGGGGACCATAGCCTCTGGCTGCTCTGACAGTAATATCTTTTAATTTGTTCTTTCAACCCCGAGGAAGCCATACTATTCCTTTTCGCTTGGTCTGTGCTGGAAATGAATTCCGCAATTTGCAGAGTCCTCGGCATCCCTTATCCCATAACAATACAAGATGTGGAAAATGTGCTTAAGATTGAAAATCGCATTTTCAAAATCCGAGCGTTTCTTTTTCTAGACTTTTGCTAAAGCAGCTTATTGTACAAATCCAGGTACTGCTTAAATATCTCTAGGGGTTAAAAAAAAAAAAGAGCGTGATGTACTATTTATTATATTTCATTAGATAAACCTCAAAAAAGTAAACATTTTCTCCCCTCGATTCACCCACTGCCTGTTTCAGATTTTAATGCAATGATATGTTTTTTCAGGATCTTGAATATTTATATTTCAGAACTTAAATATCTTTATTTAAACCATACAGTCTCAATCTCCAAAACCCCGGATTTTTAATATTTTGGCGACTGAAATTTGGCATGTTTGAAGGTTTGCTTCTCTGCAGAAGTCTCTTGTTATCCAAAGTAGAAAAACAAACTAGGGGCAGATTATAAACTGCCCAACTGCTGGCTGCTTACACGGCTAAAAGCATACAGCCAACCCCGTTTACGTTCTGCCCTGGGGACAACGACTTTCTTAATAATAAATAGGGAAAATGTAAAATGTTTTCTTTAAATTAAAAATCGAAACGAATTGTTTTAATGAATATCTCTGGTTATGAGGGAAAAGCATGCCTTCGTGTGTACACTTTCTGAAGAAAAATTTCCTGTGTGGTTTTCCCTGTGAGATCAAAAGGAACTAATTAACTTTTCTATAAGGTAAACAAAACTTTAACTTGAAATATCCCCATGAAGTATGTGGGAAGTGAGCTTTTGTGTGAGCGAAAGCAAGAGGGAGGGAGGGAGGGAAGGAGGGAAGAGGGAGTTGGATTTAATTTTATATTTGAAATTGTCTCATGCTCAGAAGGTATTGGAAACCCAGCGTTGTCCAAGAGTCAGCCTTCCTTTTATTCCCCCATTACCAAAATGATATTTAAATCAAAGGCTGAAATGTTGCCAAGTTCAAATCCCCCGAAAGATTAATAGGGCATTGTTCTGTTCATAGAAAATTGGTTCTTCTTAGAGTCCCTTTAAGAAGAACTGGGTGTGTAAAGGAGCATGAGGAAAGAGTGTGGGAAAAGAAGGATCTGGAAAACGGGCCGTGGCCTGAGTGGGAGGGTGGCATGGGGAGAGTATCTTCAAGAGCACAGACAACCCCCCGCTCCATCCCCAACCAGAAGTCATCGGGGTCAAGGGGAGCAGCCCCCAGCTGGAGCCCCCTTTCCCCAAGACTGGGCTCACTTTCTCAGGTTTCGGGGACAAACAAGAGCAGGAAGCAGCTCCGAGGGGACTGGGAGGATCTTCAGGGCTATGCCCCCTCTGGGTGCTGACCCCTGCGCTGAGAGACGAGAGGGGCCCCTCTGGCCCCTCCCAGGAGGAGCAGCTGCAACCAGGGACTGAGCCCCTCCCAGGACAAAGAGTCCTTGGCCAGCTTCGGGCGAGCCGCCCAGGGCCCGGGCCCCCTGGCCTGGCCTCCTCTTTGCCCTTGCCAGCGTCGGGACAGGCGGCCCGCCCAAAGGACAGAGAATGCAAGAGGCAGCCAGCCTGTGCGGGAAGAAAGGGCTCCTCACTGGAGGGCTCAGCAAGATCCCTGGGCACCTCCATTGTCTGCCTTCAGCCTCAGAATCCCCAAAGCACAGCACAGGGGACTCACATCCCCCCCCCACACACACACCCCTCTGCTCACCAGCCCCTCCATCGCCCTTTATGGTTGCTTTGTGGATGGTGAGACCAATTTTAACAGCTAACATTCATTCAGAGCTTACCCGGTGCCAGGCGCCGAGCGGAGTGCTTTACCGGAAAGTTCACAGCAAATATAGGAGGTGGGCAAGACTACCCCCGTGGAGCAGATGAGGACACAGAGGAACAGAGAGCTAAAGCGACTTGCCTCAGGGCACCCAGCAACTCACACACAAGGTCACTGAGCCACAAAGCATAGCGGGATTTGGTTGTGACCAAGCCCCTTGCCCCCCACCCCCAGCCCATAACCCCAGCTTAGTAGCCAGGATCTAGGCAAACAGCCGGCTCTGTTGTGATAGAAAGGGTCCTTAACCAGGCTCTTTGCTTGGACTCTTGGTCATGAAGCTGGGATTGGAAGAAGCAGGTGTGAACTCCAGGGACCACCCCCCAGGGACATTCGTGCCCCAGCCCCGTGGCAGAAGCTCCATCCATCTGGCTCAGTCCATAAGCGTGTACCTCGATTGTGTCATTGGTGATGAGGTACCCATCTGAAGTCCTTTATTCATTTAGCCAGCACCTAAATCTGCAAACCATTTCCTTTCGTGCCAACTGGCGGGGACTAGAGACCACCCCTACAAACCATCCAGGGAACTCTCTTGAGACAACAAGGAAAGGGGGGCTCCTTGGGGAGAGGGCACATCACCAGAAGCCTGTGTGGCCTCTGATGTAGCACTTGGAAGAGGCCAGAACCAACATCCTTCCTAATGGCATGCCAAAGGGGGGAAAAAAACCCCAAGTTTGAATACCCAAGAGCCCCTTTTTTCCTCTGGAAAATAACTAAATTCTCATGGAAGAAAAAAAAAAGGGTCTCCTCTGCCTGGATTCGGTAGCAAGACCAGCAGCGATTTTCCCTAAGACCAGTACAGAAGTCGAGTCAGCCCACCACTGCCACATTCTAGCTGTGTGACCTCGAGCAAGTTGCTTTCCGTCTCTGAACTTCTGTCTCCTCATCTGTTAAAGAGAACTCACTCCAGCTACCTAGAAAGAGATAAAGTATGTTCGGTCCCTAGGGGTCAGTCTTTGCGGGGGCGTCTTAAAGAAAGAATTTCCTATCCTATCCCCCACCTCACCTGGAAATAATCTCTATCCCCACACTGGCCTCCTGGACCTAAAATGGGTGAGCTGCTGCATCCCTAAAGCAGGGGTCTGCTCTGAGGAGGGTGTGTACACACAAGCCTCAATCCACTGTCCGTCTGCCCGCCCCCCCCCGGACAAGCTCCTTCACTTCTCTAACCCCCCTGTGTTCCCAGCATTTCCTTCAGGGCCTCGGAGGGGCAGGACCCCATCCTGGCACCCATGGGACCCAACAGCCCCCTTTGGAGTCTAGCAGAGAAGGCCGGGGATGGATGAATCTTTCCGCTATGAGAGGGAGGACTAGAGCACAGCCCTCCGTGCTACCCCCCAGTTTCCCCCTACTCCCGCCACCCCGTGAGCTCTGACTCTGACATGTCAACATGTCGACATGGCATGTCGTCTGTGTCGTAGTGTCGAGGAGGAGGTGGGGGTTTGTGGAGCACGTGGGAGGCCTCGGAAATGGAGGCTGGTGATGGGGAGCACTCAGTGCCCCACTACCCAGGAGCTGACACTCAGGGTGGGAGGCAGGGGCAGGTGGCTGTACACCCCAGAGGCTTCTCAAAAGGTGTTTCCTTCCGTGTCCCCATTGAAACAGAGACAGCCAGGGTATGAGGGACCCAAAGATCAAGCCTGACTCTGCTGTCCTCAGAGGGAACCAAAGACCTTCCTCCCTCACCCTCCCTCTGCCCAGTGCTACCTTCTCTCCAGCTGGGGTGACCGTGTCCCCGTCCAAATGTGGCACGTTCCCCAGGCAGGGAATTTGGAGTGTACTGTTCTTTCGCGAAAGCGCTCCCACTCCCGGTTCGGTTGGCTTCTGGTATAATCAACTATGTGCACATATGACTATGGACAAATGCATATTCCTCTCTCTCTGCACACACACACACACACACACACATACACACACTGTGCATAGAGTGAACACTGAATAAGTATTTGCTGCATAGGCTTGCTGAAGACATATATGTGTATGCATCTGTTTTAATATATGCATCCAATACGCATAAAGAGATAGACACATACGGTTTTATACACAAGGTTAGAGATCAGTTTATAGGAGTGTATGTATATCCATAACTCTATTTCCAGTTGGCATCAGGCAGTTGGCTGGCATCGGGTATAAACGACCTGTTCGTTCATTTGGGACAAGCATGTAATCTGTGTGTGCACGGAGTGAAAAATGCGACTGGTTGGAGGGTTTTTTTTTTTTCCCCTTTTTTCTTCCAAATGTTGAATATACAACCTGTGATACTTTCAATAGAGCTTACAGAAATATCACATTTTAGCCTAATTGTTAACTTGGAATTTCCAAAATTAACCATAAAAAATAACACGGGCCTGTCAGTCCCTCCTGAAGCCACCGGAGAGCCCAGCTCTAAAGAATCTCTCTATTTAACTACACTGGAATCAGGTTCCACGGCTGTTTACCGAGCCATTCCGGGCTTGTATACAGTGTCCCTTTAATCTTCACGACACCCTCTGAACGAGGGTTTATCCGCGCTGGAAGGGTGCTTACCGAGGCCTGGAGAGGCTGGTGACCTACACACAGTGACCCCACTCGTGAGTGATAGGGCTTGGTGACCCCTTCCCCGGGGCTGCCATACACCTTCCCCCAGCCTGACCTCACCTTTGCTAGTTACATCGGCAAGGCCCCCTTTCCAAACCGGGCTGCGTTCGCAAATTCTGAGCGGACGTGAATTTGAAGGAGACACCGTTTAACCCGTTTGGCTTGAATTCGAACCAGGTCTTTCCAGAACTAGGCCCAAGTCTTCCACCTGCCAGGTAGAGGGGAGCAGGGGCACCCTCTGGCCAACCCTCCCGTTTCCCTCCGAGTCAGGGTTAGACACAAGCAAGAGGATGACAAGGAGATAGCCTTTCTTGAAAGTGTGGCCCAGTCGCAACGGGGGACATTTACATGGGTCCAAGCTCTTGGGCGGGGGGGGATCAGTGAGGGGGTGGGCGTGAGGGGAGGGCAGAGGACTTCTTGCCTCTACCACAGGCTCCAGTAGACTGACAGCCACTGGCCATTGGAGGGACCCATTCAACTGTCACTCTAACTATCCTTGGTGGCCTCACATGGGTTAATAATAGCCATACTAGTGACGGGGAGTGAGTGTTCTGGAGGCTGACCGCTGGAGGTCTGACTCCCGGGCCTGCCCCTCATTAGCTAGGTGACTTTCAACGTGTTAGCTGACCTCTCTTTGCCTCAGTTCCCTTTCCTGTAGAATGGGCATAACAGTAGTATCTACCCCGTACTATGGAGGAAACTGAACCGCTGTCTGCATGTGGAACGCCCTGCTGTGGGAGTAGATGCCATAAACCCCTCATGGCCACCGCCAGCATCGCGATGGCCATCACTGTCACGTAATGGTCATGAGCACTGGAGACTGACTGCAGCGTGACCCGTGAACAGGACAGATATTCCGGTTCATGGAGTCACCATGGTCTCCAGAGGTGGAACTACTTTTTGCAGGATGGGATTTCGTATGGCTTGGCACCAATGTAATGCACTCAGTCCCGACACCGGGGGTCCCTGCCCTGCCTCCATGAGCTATGGGACTGGGACGAGTCTGCTGACCTCTGGGGACCTCAGTTTCCCCATCTGTTGAGTGGCTTCCTCCCTTCCCAGACCGCAGTGTGGAAGGAAGGTGAGTGTCTGTTCCTGTCGGCCCCGGATCCTCTTCCCCTCACGTCCCTTGCCTGCGTGTCCGATTCCTCCTATGGGAAACGGGGTGATAATTCGTCCCCCACACGGTCTCCAGAAACAATCAAGAGACGGTGAGCGTCAGAGGGCCCCGCTCATAGTGAAGATGACAAGTGACGCGGGTGCGGTTACTCGGGACCACGTCACCTTCTGACATAAACGTGTGGAAACTACAGGTCACAGCCTCCAGGGCCGGGAATGTCAGAGTTAAGGAGTCACTGACACACAGGCTGCCTTTGCCTCGGCCCCTAGTGCCCTCTGGTCTGCCATGCCTGTCCCAGGGGAATCGGGGCAGAGCACCACATGGGGAGTTTTGGGCCCCGGACCAGGCACCATGGGTAATCCTGGGGCTTGGTCTCTGGAAGGCCCTGAGGGAAAGTCGGGGGGAAGATGAGGAAGCAGGCCTCTAAGAGGGGGAGTGCTCATAAATTCATTGGCGAGTAATTTATGGCAACCAAGTGTAACACCTAATACCTGCCAGTGTGAGAGGTTAATGGGGAAGGTTAAGGGGCACAGGCCGGCTGATTTATGGGCCTGGCCAGGGGCTTTCATCCTGACCAAGACTCCAGGGGCCCCGCCTGGAGGAGAGGCCGGGGGAGGGAGCAGGCCAGCTCCAGCCAGTGGGATGGGGAGGGCACTGGGACAGAAGGAGGGTCTGAGGAGAAGTGGGATAGAAGAGGGGGAGCGTCTAGAAAAAAGGCAGGGAGATGGAAGGAGAGAGGTGCCAGTCACACACACCCCTGCAAGGCAGTGGTGATGGAAGCTGTTGCTCGGAGACCCCAGAGGCTTGTCTTGCCTGTGACCTTCATGTGGTGGGTTCCAGAAAAGTCTGCATGCACCAGTGTGGCCAGGAAAAAGAGTGGAACCAGCACATTCCATCATGTAAACTGGGGAATGATTTATGTGTGCGGAGAATAAGGCAGTTGACAACTAACTTCATCAACATAGAGCCACAGTCTGGAGCCAAGACGGGCCCAATGGCTCTGCCACTTTACTGAGAACTGGGGCTCTTGGTTCTGCCCCCCGCACCCCCTGCCGTGAGTGGCAGTCATGATGCCTACTGCCAAGGACATTTCTGCTCATTCCACAGCTAACCTGGCACCACAGCTGACCTGGAGAAGGTAAGGGGCAAGAGTCCAGGCTCAGGGGACACACAGAGTGATGGCAGCTGGCTGAGCCGTTGGTCACCCCCAACCCCGCCCCTGGAAGAGCCACAGGGCCACTGGGCAAGCTCCCCGGCTGGACCCTACCTGCATATGAACACACACGTATACAATCGTGTGCACACACAGAACACACCTGCCTAGACCCCTTAACTCTTGAAAGCCAAGCCAGCTCCTAGCCCCTCTAGACACAGAACCTCAATCAAAGAACATCGGCCAGCATCCCAAACTAACTTGAAATTCCATTAAAATCTTTACTACAGACTCACAAGAACGGGGAGACCCTGTTCCTAAGGTGTAGCACCAGAACCGTCTGAAAGTCTCTCGCTCTCCCCTCACCTCCCAGGGCTCCTGGACCTGGCAGCTTCCCGCTCCACCTCCCTTCTCTCCTGACTGCAGAGTCTCAAAACTCCATTCTCCCACTCCTAGCCTGTCTGTGCTCTTCCTACTTCCCATGTCTCTGCAGCTTTCCCCAGGTAAATGTGGCCACTTTTTCTGGCTCCTCTGCCCCTCCTCCTTGCTCCACAATTCCTGGGGTCCACGGTGCGTGGGGGTGGGGCAAGAAGCTGGGAATACTCAGGCCTTAGTATTTTATGCACACGCACACATGCACGCACACAGTCTTTAGAATCTCCTTGATAGAGGGTCCATCACCCTCCGCCAATACCTGGCCTTAAGGGCATCCATACCATGTCTTTAGTTAGAGCCCTCATGCTTTCCTTTTGCCCACCTGGCTTCTAGGTTGCAGTACCGATTTGGGGGGAAAGAACCAGGTGCGGCATCCCAAACCCTGACCCGGGTTCTACTTCGCTCGTTCCTCTCTGTGTGATCCCGGAGGGGGCACTCAGTTTCCCTGGGAGGCCGTGTGCCTCCAAGGCAAGATGTGCACAGCCTTCCTGGATTCAGGATCCAGACTTGAACGCCAGCTCTGCCACTCCCTCGCTGTGTGTCTTTTGCAAGTGGTCAACCTCTCTGAGCTGTGATTTCTTCGCTGTAGAATGGTGTATCATGATGACAACCTGAACGGTTTCTGTGAAAACTAAAGACAACAAGATATTGTAGGATCGTGAATATGAATATTTGGGAAATGTTTCTTCAAACACAAGGGAAACAAATTTCCATTTTGGACAAGGCCTCCTGATTCCAACAGAATTTTCACCTTAAGGGAAGCCAGGTGGGCAAGGTAAGGCGATGTAGGGTACAGATTTCGGTCCGATATTCCAGAGTTGGAATCTCTGCTCTGTCTTTCCTGAGTGTATGCCCTTTGTCAAGGCTCCAGGCCAACACTCTGCCTCATTTGTCTTATCTGTAAAATGAAGAGAGCCATAGGACTTTCTTATAAGATCACACTGCAGAGTATCCACTCAGACAAAAAGTAAAATATTAAAATATTTACCAAGCACCTGTTCAGTGCCGAGCACTTCCCCAGGCCCCGGAGTATGAAAAATATATAAGGTTCCTGGCATCATCATGGGAGAGACAGACCATAGGCAGGCAAACAAATAAATGAGCCAGATAATGACGGTCAGTGGTACGTGCTGGGAAGAATTCAAGCAAGGTAAGTGACGGGGAGTCCCGGGGGGAGGTGAACTTGCATCGCGGGCACAAGCTGCGAATTGGGTCTGACTCCTCATAGGTGCTCGATAAATGGTACTAACCACTGACGATCATTACTGTAGGTCCGTATCACAGCTTGAACAGGAAGGGCTTCTGGGAGCTGACGGAAACTCGCCCCGATTGGCAAGGGAGAGATGTGTGAGCGATGGCCCAGCTGGGGCTATGACCTGACTTGCTCCAGCTGCCACGGTGTTTCCGGAAGTTTCTGCACCATCTCCCCCTCCAGCCCCCATCAGGCTTTCATTTCCTCAGGCAAAGGCTGAGCGCCAGCGCTGTGCTGCCAACCTGGACGGCGCACCAGAGGCCGGGACCATTTGCCGCAGGTTTCACGGGGTGTAAAGTGCTCGGCACCCATTAAAGCTAGAGCAGTTACAGGCTGGGGGCTAAGATCCTGCCTAAAAGGCTCAGAAACGCTTCAGAAAGAGCCAAAGATTTCCAACACTTTGGGAAAAGCCCTGATCTCTGGCTTTGCCCTGGAACTGTTTATCTCAGCTTTTAAAAGTCGTGGGCCAGGCTGAGAGTTTTGTCAAAAGGAAAACTGAAGTGGGGGAGGGGGGCCTGGGTGGCTCAGTTGGTTAAGTGTCCAACTGTTGATGTGAGCTCCAGTTATGATCTCGGGGTCCTAGGATCGAGCATCGCATCCAGACTCTGCACTCAGCCACTCAACGAGCAATCTGCTTCTCTTTCTGTCCTTCCACACGCATGTTCTCTTTCTCTCTAAATAAAGAAAGAAAATCTTAAAAAAAAAAAAAAAAAGAGGAACAATGGAGCCAGGATGAGTGGGGCATCTCCCTGAGAACTCCCCAGTGTGGGCAATGCAGCTCCCGCTAGTCCATCCACCCACAGCAGCTAATGGAGGCGCCCCAAGCAGCAGGTACAAGGTATCCACTAGTCATCTACTTAGGGAAAGGGAGGAAAGAAAAAACACTTATAAAGTGCCCATGACCTGTTATGGACCACACCTTCCCGTCATCTCCTTTCGTTCTCAGAGTGATGCATCAAGGCCAACTTTATCATCCACCTTTATCAGATAAGAAAACAAAGACCCAGGTGTGCCTGGGTAGCTCAGTCCGTTAAGTGTCTGCCTTCAGCTTAGGTCATGATCCCAGAATCTTGGAATCGAGCCCGCATCGGGTTCCCTGGTCAGAGGGACGTCTTCTTCTCCCTCTCCCTCTGCTCCTACCCACTGCTTGTTCTCTCTCTCACTCTCGCACTCTCTCAAATAAATAAATAAATAAATACTTTTTAAAAAAAAAAGGGAAACAGAGGCCCAGAGAGGTTAAGTAACTCACCAGAGGTTGACAAGTGAATATATGGCAGAGGCAGGATTCAAACCCTTGAAGAAAGAATTGTTTTCCTCCACAGAGAAAGTGAAGTAAAGCAGCTTGGAAGACACTATGCCTCCCTTCTGGGGAGGGGGTAGGGTAGAGGTAGGGGAGGAGGAAGTGGACCCCTGCCCAACCAGCCAGCCGTGCCCAGAGACCGAGGAGTGGCAGGTAAACAGCCAGCTCCTCTTCCATCCCAAACAATGAGGATAGAGCCCTTACCTATGCCAAGCACCTCTCAGGAACTTTCTCGAATCACTTCTCTCCTCCTCCCCAGGACCCAATTACGGAAGTTATTGCCAGTTGATCGATGAGAAAACTGAGGGCTTATGTGACACCACCCCAATCACCTGGGCTCCAGTGTCTGACCCGCTCACTCTGCAGGTGACTCAACCCCGGAACCGTGCGCTGTGTTAAGTGCCAGCCGCTGAGCACGAGGCCCTCTGCCGTTCACAAGCAGGTTTTCCTTCATTATCTCCACTGACAATTTGAGCAAGCCTCGGGGATGGGGCATCTGCCCCAAACCCAGGCTTTGCCCAGTGGCCCCGTGGGAAGACAAGCAGCGGGAGCCATGAGGTGCTGAGAATGAGAGGCTTGTGGCAGGAGAGTCCAGGGAAGGCCCCACAGCCAAGGCATGATGCGGCCAAGCCTTCATCAGCCATCAGGTGTCCTGGGGCCCCTGAGCCTTAACCTCCAGGAAGCAGCCACCCCCCTCCCTTTCCACCTGGAGGCCAAGGAAGGGACCAGAAGTCCTAACTGACCTCTTTTCTGACCTGTGTCCCGGGCACAAGACAGTTGGAAGACAGCAATTTGGAACAAAAAGGGGGCCATGAGCTGGTTTCCATATGATGTTGAACTGCCCAGATCCCTTTTTAAAGTAGAAAATAATTAACCACTCCCCAGACAGCTGCTCTCGTGGAGGTGGCTCAGATGTAGTGAAAGAGAATTCTCCAGTCAGCGGCGCTAAGTTCATGTGTTCATTCATTCCTTCAGCATTTTTGCCTGAGCCTGTTCCAGCCAAAGATTATATTACAGGTGATAAGTGGATAGAATGAATACTCTTCAGGGGAAGGGCCCATAACTCCAGTAGAGAGAGGGTGTGGGGAAAATTCCAGAAGACTGAGGCTTCTGTGCCTCCAGAAGCTGCTAGCAGGGAAGAGAGGAGAGCATTTCAGACAGAACACATGGCATGGGCAAAGGAGACATGCCAGAAAACCCTCTGGGAACCCAGATTGGCCAGACCCAGCCAGGGTCTCACCCCAGCTCTCCCTGGAGCTAAGGCCCCTGGTACTTCCTGATAAAGGTGTCATGATTTCCCTCCTTCCTTTCCAAGTGTCAGCTGCCCAATTTGTGGGGATTTTATTAAAAACACACAGTTAATGGCTAGGAAAGAGGAGGCATTTCTGCTTTCTCTCTCCCCACCCTGAGCCCCTACTCTGGCTGGAATGTTGCCATCAAAATAAACATTAAATACGAAATGTTAGAGCTGAGTTATGACTTTTGAGGGTGCTGGGAGAAAAATTTATAGCAACATTACAGTGTTTTGTTAGAAATCTCTTAATGCACCCAAATGGGAAGGTGTGTGTGTTTTTTATTAAAATGTTACACTCTATAAATCCGATCTGCAGGAAGGACACAGGTGGCGACCCAGGGACTCAGCTGAGGGAGCTGTCACTTCTATCTTTGGGGCCCGTCCTGTTCCCTAGCTCTGGGAATAGCTCTCCCCAGCCCTGATTCCCCTCCATGCTGCTCCCCTTCCTTGGGAAGGGGGAAAAAAAGCTTGTTTCTTCAGTCCCCACCCCAGGAAAAGCCACAAAGGAGTGTGAAGATCTTTGTGAGACTTCCCTCAGGGTCTGACTAAAAGTTGCAATTTTCTTAAAAGGCCTCTCTGAGCCACAGAGCCCCTACAGGGTCTTTATGAAGTTGGTCTGACAGGGCAAAATTTCCTGTTGGTCCATTTTCGCAAATTTGGATTCTGGCTGATGCTGCAGTTTTCAAGGGCTTCTTTGTAAAAAGGCAAGCAATTTCTGTCTCAAGCCTTCTGTTCCGAAATGTTCTCCCTCAAAAGGGTAGATGATATATCAAGGGGGAAGAATGGTGGGTCCGTTTTCTCCTTTTAACCATATATGGGTCCTCCCTTCCTTAAGGAAAACTGTGGACCCAGGTGTGGTATCTTTTCCCTTTACCTTTCTAACAGGGACATCCGAGGATTCCTTTGTGACTTGAAATCGGAGACTCCTAGTCTGAACAGGAGTCTGGGAGCCCCTGAAGTTGCATTTGGGTGTAGGTACCTGTATTGGGTGAAATGGAAGCCTCCAGAAGATATCTCCAGGTCCTAACTCCTGGTAGCTATGAGTGTGACCATACTGGAGGTGTTTGAGATAATCCTGGATGCTCCAGGTGGACACTTAATCCAATGAAAAGTGTCCTTATGAGACAGAGAAGAAGGTTATTTGAAGACAGAGGCAGAGATAGGAGTCACAAAGCCACAGGGACCCTGGAGCCACCTGGAGCTGGAAGAGTCAAGGAAGGGTCCTTCCCAGAACATGGCTCTCGTAATCCATTGATTTCAGACGTCTGGCCTCCAGAGCTGTGACAGAATAAATTTCTGTTCTTATAAGGCACTGAGTCTGTGGTCATTTGTTACAACAGCCCTAGAAAACCAGTGCAACCTCTATCCGCATCTCTCTAGAATGAGTATCCTTTGCTTTCATCTGATTACCAAAGTGGCTCCCCCAAAATTTCACTGATTGTGAAATGTTTGTAGAAATTATACATGCGGTGCCCTTGTCCCTGCTGAATGAGGATGGTACTTATAATCTGGAAGAGCAGGACATCAAACAACTGCTACCTGGGCCTGCTTCCCCAGTGCCCTGTCTCATAATCCCTTCCCTACCCATCTCTCTCTCTATATATATATGTCTATCTCTCGAGCGCGCGCAGGCACACACACACACAGTTGTTCCCTGGGTTCTGAGAAAGCGCCCTATCCCCACCTCTCCTGGGCTCTCTAGTCCTCTGAGATCAACCTGGCAAATCATTTGAGAAGCTGAATTCCTTTGAAAGGCATTGAAAAGGAAGTTGTAAAGGTACTGAGTGCAGGCATCTAGTTTGTCCGCCTACTCCCAGCTCCATTCTGGGGACAGAGCTGAAAAAAGAAAATAGGTCCTCTCACAGTGACAAAAACATTCTGGAACTAGACAGAGGCGGTGGTTGTACAAGATTTTGAATGCACACTGTAGTTCACTTTTAAATGGCTAATGTAAAAAAAAAATAATAAAATGGCTAATTTTATGTTATATAAATTTCACCTTTAAGAAAAAAAGAGGAAGGGTGCCTGGGTGGCTCAGTGGGTTAAACCTCTGCCTTCAGCTCTGGTCATAATCTCAGGGTCCTGGGATCGAGCCCCACATTGGGCTCTCTGCTCAGCAGGGAGCCTGTTTCCTCCTCTCTCTCCCTGCCTCTCTACTTGTGATTTCTGTCAAATAAATAAATAAAATCTTTAAAAAAAAAAAAAAGTAAAAAAGAGGAAAGTAAGCATCCACTTCTACTCCAGCAATAATTAGCAAAGCTCATTTTGTTCCCCACCATTAGCCCCCAGAAACAGAAACCATTCAGTTGGCTTGTCAAGGGAAAAGGTGAGTCCTGTGAATAATTTTAAAGGAGACAAATCCTGAAAGGACTTGGCTGGCGATGCTTGGGGACCAGAAGAGCCACTGAAGGGAGAGTCGTGTGGCCCCAGGACCGGGAGAGGATGACGAACTCCGGGAACACGGCAACCAGGTGATCTGAACTTGACTGCACACTAGGTCATGATGAATGAAAGAACTGTGCCTTCCTCCAAGTCGGGCATATCCTGCAACTGTCCCATATATGGATAAAAACCGAAGCGGAGTAGGAAACAGCAATACCCACCGCACTTCACAGCTGGGGACACTGAGGCACGGAGAGAAGTGAGCGGTCCAAGATCGCGCATCCGCAAGCCCATCGGGGATTAGAAACCAGTTTTGCCTGGCTCTAGAGCCCGCTCGTTTGCAACTCAACTCCAACTTGGAAACGAATTCAAGTTAGAGAAAGTAGCCAGGAATTTCGGCGCCCCGAGGATGGCAGAGCAGCTGCGGGAAAGCGGGAGGAGAGAGGAAGCTCTAAGCTCGGCGTCCAAGGCCCCACAGCGCGTCACTGCGCAGACTCAGCGAGGGCCCGGGGACCAAAGGCTGACCCGCCGCCGGCTCTGCGGGGCTTGTGGTTCCCTACGTATCTCGCGCGGGGGGCTCCTCTTCACAGCCCGGCTCTGCCTCCTTCAGGCTCCAGTCTCTGGGCGAGGACCCAGGCACACTGCGTTGCGGGGATCCGCAGAGGCGCGTAGGGCCTGAACCCGCACCCAAGACCCTCAGGGAAGGTGCCACCCCCTCGGGGCCTCGCCCCTGTCCGCTAATGGCTGCACGAACCCAGCGCGAGGCTCTTGATTTGTTGTCTTTTACCCTGTCGGCTGCCTTTTCGGTTTTTCAAGTCCTCAACCTGGAGCCGTAGGTTCCCCCTAAGGCTAGGGCCTTTTAGCTCCCGCGGTCCAGGCCCCTGATTCCCCCTCCCCCCACCACCCCTAGACCCGGGGAGGAGAGGTCGACTGGAGAAGTATCCCCAGTTTGCCCGCAGCTGCCCGCTCTGGGCCGGCTGGGACGTGCCGGGGCGTGGGCGGCGAGGCCAGCTGTGCGCCCACAGGTCCCCAGGAGGGAAGGACCGCAGGCAGGGTCCTGGTCAGAGAGGGCCCAGGTCAGGCGGGTGTCCTCCGATACAAGCCGCGGGATGGAGGGGTTAGGGAAGTTGAGAGGCATCTGGTGAGAGCAGGAGGCATGAGAAATAGAATAACCGCCGCCACTTACTAAGCACCTACTTTGTGCCAGGCAGTGTGCCAAACTGTAGCTGTCTCCCCTTCTTTCTCTGGTTTCAGGGGTTGCTGCTCCTCCAGTACTTCTCTCCGGCATTCTCGAAGGCCCTCGCCTCCCCCTAACCCTTCCTCCCCCTCCTTCCTGCCAATCACAAGCCTCGGGATTAGGTGGATCAGAATGTGCGCTCTGGCTGCCTCTTATGACAGGTGCGAGGGCCGGGATCCCTCCCCCGGAGGCAGGCGGCGAGGGGCTGGCGAGGGGCTGGCGGTCAGGGATGGGGCGCGGGCGAGGGATGCAAACACCAGGACACACACACACACATACATACACACACACACACACACACACACACCCCGCTAAAGTGAAGCGGGGGTCCTGCCGTGGCTGCCGCCGACAAAGCTATGGGGCTGGGAGCCCAAAGCAGAGCTGGAGAGTCAGCCTGACCTCTTGCGGGCAATACGACTTTGGGCAAGGGGCGTAACCTTTCTGGGCTTCTGTTTCCCCCGCTGTAAACAGGGACTCACCCCCTACTTCCCAGAACAGTGGGGGGCTTACAGTGAGAGCCAAGGGATGGAAGGAGCTGCTGCTTGAAATGCAAGGTGGAGTGGAGCTGGGACCTGGAGGGCAGCAGCTACCCTCCTCCCCTAAAACCTCCCCTTCACACACACACACACACATATACACACACACACACCAGCCGCTGGCATCCACTGCAGGAAGGACTCTGGAAGCTTTGAGTTCCTTTGGCCTTTTCCTTCCTGGTGCTTTGAGATAGACCCTGACTGATCATAGAGGACGAATATGACCCATTTCCCCAAAAGTGGAGGGACAGAAACTCCACATGGCCATTCCTGGTTCTGTAAGGCTGGGCTATGATCTTAAAATAGCAGAGTCTCCAGTATGGAAAGGAGGCAGTTACTGCCGCCATTACTAGAAAATACCTTAACTGAGAGTGATCTCATTTACTCCTTACAGCTCTCCTGTGAAGTGGATACTGTCAACATCCCCATCTTACAGAGGAGGAAGCAAAGACTTCCGACGAAGGCAGTCGCTTAGCCGACATTACACAGCCAAAAAGGGGCAGAACTGGGATTCAAACTTGAATCTAAAGCAGGGTTCTCACTGGATCCCTGGGTGGCTCAGTCGTTTAGCACCTGCCTTTAGCTCAGGTCCTGATCCCAGGGTTCTGGTTTTGAGCCCCACATCAGGCTCCCTGCTCAGTGGAGAGCCTGTTTCTCCCTCTCCTACTTCCCCCTGCTTGTGTTCCCTCTCCCACTGTGTCTGTCAAATAAATGAATAAAATCTTTTAAAAAATAAATAAATAAATAAATAAAGCTGTGTTCTGGACCACTAATGGAATTGCTGCCAGGGCACCTTCCTGCCTTCTCCCTTTCCCTCCCACCCCCCTTTTCCAGCCCCAGAGACCTCCCCATTGCCACAGGCAGACTCCACAGCCCAGCTCTGTCCCGGAGAGAATCCAGAAGCCCTCTCCCACCATCCATGAGGATAACACGGGGAGAAATGGGAAGTGTTGGAATTGGAGTCAACGCAGTTGCCAAGGGCTGTCCACAAACTCTTGGGGCTGGGGGAGGGGACAGGCGGACAAATGAAACCCTAGAGGAGAACTCTGGAGGCCAGGACCCTGGAAGTTGGGGGAGGCAAGGAAAAAGAGTTAGGGGCTGTGCCCTCCCCACCCCGTGATGGGAGCAGAGTGAGGCCTGGTCATGAGGGAGTGTGGCTGTGCCAGTGGGTTTTGGGGATGGTGGGGAGCTGAGGGGAAATGGGGGTGGCCCGGAGCTGAACTCAAGGATCCCTAAAGGAGGAGAATCAGTCCTTTCCTGCCCCGATAAAAGCCTGCCCCTTTGCCTCTCCTGGTTCCAGCCTGGTTGTCTGGGTTATGGGAGGGGAAAACCACCCTCCCATGGATGGGAGTCAGAGAGTGGTCCCGGGAAGGGCATGTGGGCCTCTGCATTGCGGAGTGAAAGGTGCTTAGGGAGGAAGGGGTGAAGTGTAGGTCTGAGAAACAGAGAAGACTTTGGGGAAAGCCCTGCTTTGTCCCAAGAGGCCAGCTCTGCCCAGACTAGTGGAGTTTAACCTTTCTGGGGTTAGGGACTCCTCCGAGACTCTGCTGAAAGTTTTGACCCCTCTCCCCAGAGTCAGGAACACGTTGACAGACAGTGTAAGGGTGGCCTCAGATCCTTCTGGCCATCAACACTTCTTTCCCTCCATTGCTGAAACCTCCATCCTCCCATCAGAGAAATGGGTGCAACGTTCCCTGGAACTCAGGCTGAGGAGAGCAGATCCTCTCCTCCTGGCAAGCCCGTCAAGACTCGGAAGCTTCGTTTCTATCCCCTGTGAGGGGAGGGGGTATGTTTGGGCCTCTGTCTTCCCACAGCCAGTCTTTTCCAGCCACATTTTGATACTTTAAGAACTGCCTTCCAGGAAAGAAAGGACAGGGGAAAAAAAAAAAAAAAGGACAGGGGGCTTTAATCCAAACACCTGGCTGGGGGTTGGCTAATGACATTTGAGAAGTATTTGTAGATTTAAATTATCCACGTCCTCTCAGGCTGTAACCCATATTCAGGGGGTGCTCCCGCTGGGACCCCAAAGGAGCCTTCCGGTTCTAACAAGGTCCCCTCCGGATTGAGTGAGGATGAAGGAGGTCGCCCACCTCCCCAAAGAGTGCAGATCCCCCTCTCCGGAACTTTTTCCCTGGCCTGCCAGACCCCAGTTGGTCCAGCTCTGGCCCTGGGAGCTCTCTCCAGGCATGCTTGCGAGGGGAGGGCAGGAAAGCAGGCTACATCGCTGGGACTGCGCCTTCAGATGGGAACCCCAGCCCTGCACAGAGAAGTGGAGGTGGGGGGGCGGGGGCGCCGTGAGCACATCTGGGTGGGCAAATGTGTACATCCCCGCGGGTGCGGGCGGCAGGGTAGGTCCTTTGTAAAAGCCTCCAACCCTCCTGCTTTGTACTACTTTGACACCCAAGACAGAACTGTGTGTGAGCGTCGTGGAAGACTCTAGAACGCCTCGCTTACCGTTTACCCGGCCCCTTAGGAGCTCTCTCCATTCGCAGATTAATGCAGAAAGATATGCCTCTGAATGCAGGCTTCCTTCCACCACCCTTGCTCTCCGACCTTATTAAACATAGTGCAGGAGGCCGGGGAGGTAGCTGCCCTGGAAGGGCTCTCCCAGTGCCCAATTTCTGAGCGTTAACCCCGGGGATCGATGTGGGCGCTGGTGCATGGGAAAAGGCGAAGCACTGAAACTTGGGGTGTAGGGCCAGGCAAGGAGGAAGGGCAGGCTGGGACCTGGTCCCGCGCCCCTAAGACTAGGTCCTCCCTCGAGCTCAAAGCTCCTAGGCGACCCCACTCCTTCCGCAGGGCAGCTGGGTGCACTGGAGCATGAACCTGAAGTGTCCTGCACCCCCCCACCCCTCACCGTGGCCTCGGAGTGCCTGGAGAACCTCGGTAGGGCAAAGCCACCTTCCCCGTCTCCTTCCGACAGGGGACAGGGGGAGAGGCCGGCCAGAGGACAGTGCCAGTGGGGGAGCTGAGCCACGGTGCCTGGGGTGCCTGGGGTGTCGAAGAGTGGGGCGGGGTCTGGGAGGCTGGATGCAGGTGGGTCCCCGCATGTGGGGGCTGGCAATCACTCAAAGTCCCTGGTCCCGCTCACTGTTATCACGCATCCTCAGCACTGGAGAAGAGAAATCCTCTCTGAGCGCCCTGCAGGCCAGGCGGACAGGGAACCATTCGACCCGCAGGTCCCCAGAGATCTCTGAGAACCAGACATGCTTACTGAGATCTCTGACAACACAAAGTGATCAAGGGCAAGGTATGAAGTTAGATCTCCTGAGTCAGAATCCCAAGTCTTCTGCTTTGCTCATGGCGCTAAGCAATTGCTTCAGTTCTCTGGGCGTGGATGTTTTAATCAGTGTAAAAATAAGAATAATAGTACCACCATGGGGCTGTTGTGAGGACTGCAAAGATCTCAGTGTGCAGGAACTTACTTGTAACAATTGTCCAATACGTTGTTGCTAGTATGTTATTTCCAGAGTGTGAGACTCGTGCACAGGGCTCTGCAGGGCAGGGAGGGGGCTGTGCAAAATGTGTAAGATTTCTGCCCTCCCCAGTTTATATCCCGACCCTTCCTGCCCATTTCGCGGGTGTCCAAAATGGCCCTTCATCGGCCCCAAACTTCTGAGAAGTCTTTGTTGCCTCCTGCCCTTTACAGAAGGGCAACTCCGAGCCAAGGAATCCGCACTCCCGCTGAGTAAAAATGGGTAAAATCCCCATTTTACTCACGTTGCAATTCGAGGCTTGGGGCAGTCCAGAGAAGTCCTGTAGAAGATAAACCAATCTGCTCCCCTCCCCACTCCACCCCACCCAGTCACCGCCACCCCTGGGGCTAGAGCGCCCAAGCCCTGAGCTCCACTGTTCCTCCAGTAGGGGCAGGAATGCAATGCGGAGAGTTCAGAGCAAAAGGTATGGCTCCTGATCTGTCCTCTCTTTTGAAAGAAAAGTGCATCTGCTGTGCCTTTCCCCAACCAAGGACCTTCTACCCAGCTCAGTCCTACATGCCCCATCTCCAGAGTTCCAGCTCCGAACTACAGGGACTGGGCAGTGACTCCCCGCCCCTCTCCTCCCCCCCAGTGCTGGAGCACGCCCCCCTGCTTCGTCCGTTCATTTATTCACTCCTTCAGTCATTCATTCAACAGATATCACTGAGCAACACCCTGTGCCAGGCACTGTAGTTCCTACTGGGGGGACAGTAGCCATGAACTCACTTTCTAATAGAAAACAGACAATAAACCAAACCAAGTAGATCAACAAACGTGAAAATAATGACATATCAGCGTAGATACTACGGGGGAAAAAAATTAACAGGCAGATAGGACCAAGCAGTACCTACAGTAGTGAAGGAAGGTCTCCCATAGGAGGTGGCACTGAGCACTTGGCCTTGACAAAGAAAGGCTTTTCATTGGCACTTCCCTTTCCCCAGCTGTGTGGGGAGCCCTTAAAGGGGAAAGATGCTTCCAGCCCTCAGAGGAGGAATTGTGAACCAAAGAAAAAGGGGGATAACAGTACTGTGCCTGTCAGGGGATTCAGGGTTCAGGACCTAAATCAGGGGGACCCTGCTGAACCCCACTGTTCCTGGTACTTAGTGAAGGAACAGGAAATACAGAGATTGGAAAGCAGAGGCTGGGGCCAAAACGTGGCTTCCGTGCCCTTGGAGTTGCCAGAGGGCTGGTAACCTACCTATGCCAGAGAAGTGTGGGAAGTGAGTGGGAGTGGCTTGGCTTTCAGGAATGGACGGAGGGATGGTGGAGGGATGGAGGGATGGAGGGATGCAGGAATGGATGGATGGATGGGCTGCTGGATGAACAAATGATTGGATACACACAAATAGAAATAACCAGCTACACTTATTGGTGTTCTCTCCTGAAAGATGCATTTTGGGGGAAGGCACTTGGGAGAGGGGCTCATTGATGGTTTTCATGAGGCAAACATCACACCCACCATGTTCTCACGGGGTCACAGGCAAACCCACACACAGGCTCGTGCTTCCTCACCCGCAGCAAGCGCTCACTGTTTCTGAGTCCACCCATAAGATACAGCGTAGAAAGGGAGAATTCTGGCTCTCAGGATGGTTCCAAGGATTCAGGACCTCAGTGCATCAGAGGGGTTCCAGCAGAAGGCATCAAAGGCTGTGGCCACTTGGGTTTGAAATTCCCCCAGGTAGCTGGGGAAAGGCTGAATAATGTGGCACTAATAAAACAGGTAATGAAAGTGAGAGCAGGTAGGCAAGTGTGTAGCAGGACTTAGAGAGGTTTCTGGGGAATATTGCGTACTTACAACTACACCTGTCTTGCACCTATGCATTTTGATGCTTCTGGTCTCCCCCTCATGCCCAGACCTTCAACTGGAGGGGTGGGGGAGAAGTAGAGGGTTCGCTGCCACCACGGGGGTGTTTGTGGGCAGCTCCTGTGTGCATGGAACGGAGAGCACTCCTTGGCCAAGTTCGTTCCTAAGCCTCTGGACCACATGCCGTTTTCTTTCATTCATTCAACACATATTTTATGAGGACCTATCATGTGTCAAGTCCTAGAGTGAACAATACAGGCCTGGCCCCCGTTCTGAGAGAACTCTCCATCTTGGCAGTCCCTGAGAGGTCACAGACTCTTAATTTTGTTACTTAATTTCTGAAAAGGGGGAAGGATAAAGGAAACCAAAGACCCTTGGACTAGTACAGTAAGGGACAGTGGATAGAAACCTGGGTCCAACAGCTCCGGCTTTAATATTTTATTTCACAAATATTTCTGGGACACCAAGCATGGCAGACACTGTCCTCTAGGAACTTCTGACTAGCGAGGTCAGGATTCACACTGACCTGAGCAACCAAGACAAAAACGGTGTCCGAGATAGAGACTCAGCCAAAGGGAGCCCCAGATCCCACTGGGAGATATGGGAAGGCTTTCTGGAGGAAGGGTCCCTAGTTGGACCCCAACTCGTTAACAAGATAAAAGTGCAGGAATGAGATTGGAGAATTCCAGGTAGAGGAAACCGCTAGGCTGCTAGGCTACTAGGCTACGGTGCACAGGCAGAACTTGGCAAGCTCTGAGAACTGAAAGAAGTCGGCTGGACCGGAGTATTTGGGATGCTGGGAGGCTCATCCTCTTTTTACTATCTGAGCTTGGGAAATGCGATGGTTTCTTGGAGTTTCAGTCTGGCCATCTGCAAAATGGTAGGACAAGGTGAGTGATGTCACATTGTTGGGAGGTAGTAAGGGGAAGGTCCTGTGGATGGCTTCTGTCACAATAGGTCCTCAAAAAATAGAAGATGACTTATATCTGCATGGCTTGGGTCTGCGGGCCAGAGAGCTTGGATCCCATGGGCCGTGGGGGAGGGGTTCAGACCTGTGCACCCCGGCCTAGGTTTTCGGAATATCTTTATTAACGAGCACTTCAAGGTAAGCCTCGATGGAAACCAGATGTGAGATCCAGCAGTCGGCGGCAGAGCAAGGAACAGAGATACCAAGGGAGTGGGGTAGGGGTGAGGATTAGCCCGGTTGAGGTTGGGGGTAGAAGCACGACCCTCCAGGTATTTTTTCTTTGGGAGACCTTAGGTGCAGAAGATTGATTTCTGACCCACATCCCTGGGTTCATGGCGCTCAGGAGCTCTCTTCTTTTAGTTTGCCCCTTCACCTCTCACCCCATCCCCCCCTCCTTTGAGGTAAGTCCTCAACCCCCGGACTTTCCCTGCAGTTTATCAAAAGCTGCTCGAAGTGGTCTCCTTGGAACTGAATCATTCCCCAGTGGGAGACCCATTTCCTCTGCTCTGCTCTTTGCGTTTTCGCTGTCCCCAGTGCCATCCCAGAACCCAGGGAGGGACTAGCCCCAGTACCAGTTCCAAACCGGGGCCCCGCCAGGTGACCACACCTCTCTGAGCCTCCGTTTGTTCATCTAAAATTGGGGATCCCGGGGCGCCTGGGTGGCTCAGTGGGTTAAGCCGCTGCCTTCGGCTCAGGTCATGATCTCAGGGTCCTGGGATCGAGCCCCGCATCGGGCTCTCTGCTCAGCAGGGAGCCTGCTTCCTCCTTTCTCTCTGCCTGCCTCTCTGCCTGCTTGTGATCTCTGTCAAATAAATAAATAAAATCTTAAAAAAATAATAAAATAAAATTGGGGATCCCAACCTCCACCTGTCATCAGTTGTTGTGAGACAGAGCAATTGATGACCAACCCCAGGGAAAAGGCTAGACGCACCCTAAAATTCTCTCTTGCTCTGGTTGGTCCCAGCTCCCCGAGGCGCGCGCTGCCTAGGGAAACCACAACCCACGGGCTCCAAGCCATGGGTTTTACAGATGGAGACAGTGAATCTAGAGAGAGACGAGGCTGCTTCACCTTTAGCCCAAGCCATGAGCAGGTGACAGAGAAATGACGATGGGACGGGCTCAGCCAGCAGGTCTCCAAAATCCTGGCTCAGAACTCCAGGACCAAAAATCCCCTGGGCTGAGTGCAAAGGGGAGGAGAGCACAGCTCTGTCCCAGGACGGGAGGGAGGAGACCGAGCTCTAAGGCTTCTGTAACCTGGCCCATCATACAGTCCCCTCCACACCCTGCCCCAGCGCCCCTGTAGGGGAGGGAAATAGTTAATTGGACAGGAGAGTTGCCGAGCACTGGACTACCAGCGGCCGGGAGGTGTGTGCTAATTTCGTAGAGGAACGGAGAATGGGAAAGAGGGGTTCGAAGCAGAGAAAAAGGCACCCATGGGAAGGCCCAAAGCTGTGCCGACAAATTTAAAGGTCAGTGTCCCAAGGACTCGGCCTTATGGGGAGGCTAGCGAGCCTTCTGACTCTGAAAGTGAAAACCTGTTAGGTGTTTTTTGTTTCTTTTCTTTTCTCTTTTCTTCTCTCTCCCTCTTTTTTTTTTTTTTTTTTCCTTCTTTTAATCTGTCACTAGAGTTTTGCCTCCCCCCTCCCCAAGGCCAAAGCTGGGACCTGCCAATTCTCAGCCTAGTCTTCGCAGTCCTAGGATCGGGTCACCTCTCCCACCGGGCCTAGAATCGGAAAGGCCCTCGGGCGCCTCCGGGTTTAATCCCAAGCGCGCGGGTTAGTAGCATCTCCGTAAGAGAGAGGAGGGGAGGAGCAGGGGGTGTTAGGAGAGTAGAGAGGAGGGGTGGGAAGAAGGAGAGAAAGAAGGAGAGAGTTCAGGGGGGGGAAAAATTCACTCTCCCTCTCTTCTCACCCCCACTTGAAAATCTTAAGAGAGTTTGGGAGAGCTGGTCAACTTTCCGAAACATCTGAATCTTTTTACAGCCCTCCGTTCTTTCCCTGGGCCAGCTGTGGGGAGGGAGAAGGAAGAGAGAGGAGGAGGAGGGAGGAGAGAGAGACAGAGAGACACACACACACACAGAGAGAGAGAGAGAGAGAGAGAGACGAGAGACGAGAGGCGCGCGCGCGAGAGAAGTGCAGGGAGGAGGGAGAGCGAGCAGGCCGGCGCGGAGCGCAAGGCCACCGCCTCTTCGCCTCTCCAAACTCCCGGCCAAGGCGCGCGGTGGCGTCCTCGCGCTCTCGCTCGCGCCCCCGCCCGTCGCCCGCGCAGGCCAGGCATGAATGCTGAGACTTGTGTCTCTTACTGCGAGTCGCCGGCTGCTGCCATGGACGCCTACTACAGCCCGGTGTCGCAGAGCCGGGAGGGCTCATCGCCTTTTAGGGCATACCCCGGCGGCGATAAGTTCGGCACAACTTTCCTCTCGGCCGCCGCCAAAGGGCAGGGATTCGGAGACGCCAAGAGCCGGGCCCGCTACGGCGCGGGGCAGCAGGACCTGGCGGCACCCCTGGAGAGCGGCGCCGGGGCGCGGGGCTCCTTTAACAAGTTCCAGCCGCAGCCGCAGCCCCAGCCGCCGGCCCCGCAGCAGCCGCCGCAGCCGCAGCCGCAGCCGCCCGCGCAGCAACCGCATCTCTACTTGCAGCGCGGCGCTTGCAAGACTCCCCCGGACGGCAGCCTCAAACTCCAGGAAGGCAGCGGCGGCCACAACGCGGCCTTGCAGGTCCCCTGCTACGGTGAGTGCACGTGCGGGGCGCTCGCGCCGGGGCGCCCGGGGCCGGGGCTTCGGAGCCCTGGAAACCCGCTGGGCTGGCTGGAGGCCGGGCTCGGCGGGCCGGGTAGGCGCGGAGCCGAGCGGCGGGGGGCTCGGGGACGGAAGACGGGAACCGGCTGTTGCGAGGGCATCGTGGGATCCGTCCTGCCACCTCCATCTCCCCACTCCGAGGGCTCGGAGCGGTTTGGGCTGTTAAACCTGAGCCGGAGTTTGTTTGTCCCGGTCCTCGCCGGTTCCCCAGACCGCTCGCTTTGCGCGGCTCGCGGGGCCGCCTCCGAAGCGGATGCTTCGCCCGGCCAGCAGCAGCGTTGGCGCGGCGCTCTGGCGCGGGGGCTCCGGGGCTCCGGGGCTGCCGTGGCCTCGTTCCCCCGCAGGCCTGGAGGCTCCCCGGGCGACACTGCAGGTGGGAAGCGTCGCAGGTGCCGAGCCCGCCGGGAGCCCGAGCGCAGAAAGTCGGTTGAGTGCGCCCGGGATGCCGTGGATCAGGGACGCCCCAAGGGTGCGGGGCCGCAGACGCCTGGAGCCATCGAAGACCCGAGTTCGCGCCCCACCCCACACATCCCCCACAAGCCTGGCTCCCTCGGGGAGAGAGGCAGGCCGGCTGGCGTTCCGGGCGGGTCTCCTCCCGCGGACCTGGGAGGCGGCTGGCCTCGGAACAATGGTTTAGGACCAACCCGAAAGAAAGCAGGGAGCTGCAGAGTTATGGGCAGCGCAATGCTGGGGGAAGAGGGAAGCTTCTGTGTTCTGATTTGGGCCCACAGGGAACCTGAGGCCTAAATGACCTCCAAGCCCCCTTGAGCTCCCAGGCAGGAGGCAGGCCTGGGCCCCCAGAGCTTAGCAACCATGATGGAAGAAAGGGCAGCCTGAGGCCAGAGCGGCTCAGGAGCCTAGGCCTCCTTGCCCGCTGATTCGGGATTGACAAGCCCCAAGCTGGCAGCGAGAGCAACCCAGAGGGGAAGGAAAAATCTTCTCTGGGCTAGGAGCCCTGGATACACACACTCCCTGAGGCCTTGGCCTTCTGGGGGGGCTTGGAGATGAGCTGGTCCTGACACAGCAATGGCTTTGGCTTCGCTGGTCCAAGCTGGAGGGAGAGACACCAGGACTGTGGATAGATAAGGGACATGGTGGAGGCCTCCGTGGTTAGAATTTCCTTAGGAAAAGGGCCCATGGCAGACACTTTCCTATATTCCAGCTTGCTCCCGGAGGCTCAGAGCCTGTTCATTAGGTGGTCGTTGACACAAACATTTGCACAATCATACACTTGACTACACACAACCTCTTCCTCGTGAGCCAACATAGTCACTCACTAAACACACTCACTCATGGGGCCTCACACACAGTCACACACTCCCAAACCCACAGGACAGGACTGAGAGCAGACTGAGAAACATCCAGTGGCCTTTCCCCACTTCCTCCACCTTTCCTCTCCACCTTCCTGCTGGAATGACATCAGGCACTCAACTCAGATCACAGACATTCATGACTCCGCACAGGTGCTCCTTCCCCATGCGGCAGCAAGAGGTTGTCAGCCCCCGTCAGCAGTCAACACGCCCCTGCCTGCCAGGGCTCCCTCCTCCAGGCCTCCTCACCCCGGCCCCTCCTGGTCCCTGTCACCCCGACTACTAGGTGAGAGCAAGTCTCAGGCTGGGGGACCGGTGGAGGTCCACTGTGCAAAGCCAGGGGCCTCATAGGCTTTCTCTCCCACTATACTGGATTTTCACGTTTTAAAGAAATCCACTCGTGAGGCTTCTGAAGACGAAGAGACATTATATAAGAAGAGGTCCCAAACGGCTTCCAGCCTCTCGTTTGGCAGATGTCTTCAGGTGGTGGGGAGAGGAGAGGAAAGGGCTGGCCCCCTCTGGGCACCCTCTCAAAGCCCTGCTGGGCCCCTGCTCAGCAGCCTGACCCTTCCTCTAACCTGCATCAGCCCGTTAAGGAAGGGACTCCTCGGAAGCCCTTTTCCTCAGAGAGATAACTGCGTCAGTGGGTGGTAAGGGCCCCACCACCACCCCAAGCCAAGAAAGCAAAAGTCTAGTCTCCTCCAGGTTTCCACCAAAAGCCTCTGTGCAGTTGGGAACATGCGGGCACTCAATTCTGAGGACAGGACAGGCTGCTGCTGCTGCTCTGGGCAAAGCCATAAGCTGCAGATTGGGACAAAAGGTGGCCCAGAATCAGCCACAGGACCACCACTCCCTGGAGGCCTGAGATGGAGGCTCAGCTGGCAAACAACAGACAGCTGTTTATTCTCCTAGGAGCCCAGCTCCCCTGGCCAGGAGATTTCTGGCCCTTAAAGAAAGATTAGGCACATGAAGTCCAAGCTGAGAAACCAAGGCACCAAGAGGTAAGGCTGTGCCCTTTACAGAGGCAGCTGGGAGGCAGGCCCCTGGACTCGACTCTGTAGGCGGCCAGCAAGCAGGGAAACTGAGGCACACCCGGGTAGCTGTTCTCTCCCACACTTGGGGAGTGTGGAATCAAAAGGTAGTAAATGGGGTTCAAAGAAAAAGCCATGGGATGTTCCCAGGAGCTCGGGGAAAGGCCAAAGCAAACCAGGCCTCAGCCAGAGGCTCCTCCGCGGCTGCTGGCAGGCTGACCGCAGGTAACTTGGGCCTTGCAAATCTCCCTCTGGGCTCTTTTGGTCCCGGGGCCGGAAGCTCGGTTCTCCTTCGCAGTACTGCACCGGACGGGAGGCGAGGCTTCAGAGACCTTCTCTGGGACCTCAGCCCCAGGAGCCACTGCCCGCGCGTCCTAGCGGCCCTGGGTGCGGAAGAGCCGGCCTAGGGGGCTGCGCCAGGGCCACACCGAGAGGGCGCGCGGCGGAGAAGCCGCCTCCAGTCCCCGCGGCCGTCCTTCTCCCGCTCGGAGCTGCGGAAAGCAGAGGTGAGAAGTCTTCTCAGTCTGCAGGCGTCCCTACCCCTTCTTGGGCCTCCGTTTCCCTCTCTGTACTAAAAGGGCCAAGAGCTAGCCGAGTCCGCGGTCCCTCCGGGTGCCGGGGGTAACTGGGAGTTTACGAACGTGCACCCGCGGGTTCGCGCGTGCCGCAATCACCGCCTCGCCGGGCTCCGGGGCGCACTTCGGCTTTCCGAAGTCCTTGCTGGTCCCGGGCCCGAGGGCCCTAGACACGCCAGGTTGGAGAGCCAGCCGACGTTTCTCCGCGGCGCAGAGAGCCTCCTTCTCGCCAGAGTGAGGTCTCCCGCGCCTCGCCCCCGAACCCCGGGCGGCTACCCCGAGCTCCCGCCGCCGCTGCCCCAGGCCTCTGCCATGCGCCCCTGGAAGCTTCGGGGAGCAGCCCTGCTCCATCCTCTTTCGCTTTCGATTCGGTGCACGCAGGTTTTCGTTGCTAGCCGCTGACTACCTTGCGCCCCTCTCCCCAGCCCCAAAAGAAGCGCTCACAGCTCAGAGGTCGGGAGACGCGGGCCAGGCCTGAGACCCCTGAGGCGCCGCCGAGGGGTTGGTCCTGATTTGTCGAATTAGACGCAGTGTTTGAACGCTAAGGGCATTTATTTTCCCCCCGCACCGACACAATTTGCACACCACGAAACGTGTAAACTCCGCCCGGGTCCTATTCGAAGTTAGTCAAAGAACCGGCGTGTGGTTTTTCATAAGAGAAACCCAAAATAAGACGGCGAGAATCGGACAAGCAAGAAGCAGTTAAGAGGCGGTGGGTAATTGTAGGATGATGAGAGAAAACTCCAGCCTGGGAGCTGTGCCGTTGCCGACCCCGATCAATTTTGGGGGAGGAGGCAGAGCAGGAAAATGCTTTTAATGCTGTACTTTGTTAATTTCTAGAGCCGTCAGCGTTCTTGAGCCGTTGGCCTAAACACGGATGACCTTAAATAAAATTTAAAAAAACGAAGGCCTGGATTAAAGGTTGAGTATTTTAAATCAATCGATTTGCACAGTTTTCTTTATTATAATTTATGTACAGCGCAGTGCACAGCTAAGTGGAAAGTTCGAAGAACTGTCCCGCTGGGACAGCTACCAGCGGGATCACGATACAGGCATGTAATGTCCCTGAAAATCTCGGGGGGGGGGGGATTTTGGTGAGTTGTTTCAAGAAAATTTCAGAAGAGACTTCAGAAAGTTGGGGTCCGCACCCCCGTTGGTGACGGTGGTGTTTCTTGAGTAGGGTGACACCCGGTCATTTGCGCCACCCGGACTGGAAAACCAGAAACCTCGCGGCAGCAGCCGGCCGTCCCGGTTGGTTCAGGCTGCGCAAAGCAATCGCAGCCGAGGTAGGAAAACAAGCTAAAACACCGTGCATTACATTTCGTCAGAGTCCCTAAGGACTTTCGTTTTGGAGAACAGCTGGGCACACTTTTCCGGGGATGTTCCTTCCTCTGGGCCTCAGCCCCTTTCCTCCGTCCTGCAGCTCTGCGAGCCGCAGTGTTTAGGTGGAAAATTGAAATGCGAAATGGAAATATGGTGGCCTTTGCAGCAGTGGGAGTGCGGGGAGTTGGGCGTCCCACGCGCTCCGTGTGGGTGCGGGCTTCTCCTCCGGCCGGTGTGCCCGAAGCAGCAGGCGGGGAAAACTGCCCGGAGTGCCCGGAGGCTCCAAGGGCAGGGATCGGGAACTGCAAGCCGGGCTGGGTGGTGCTCGTTTTGCCCCAAGGAAAGGGGAGTAGGGAAGAGGGGTTGCGACACGGTGCTAGGTTAGAGAGAGCTCCCTGCGCCCTGAAGCCCGCACCCTGGACACCTCACCCCAGCCCCAATCCCCACCTAGGCCTGGGCACTGTTTTGGGTGGGGCAGTGAGAGCCTGGTTTTGCCTCTGGTCACAGCCTGCCAGGCGCCATCTGGCCATGTGCTCCCTAAGCTACGGGGTTCCCCGGGCTTTGCTGAAGTGACAAGGCGGGTCATCAGATTAGGAAACCAAAACAGCTCCATGCTGATACTGCTCAGTGAATTCAGAATTTAGGACGCCGCTTGTCCCCTTGCTCAGGGACCCTGGGCACCACACGCCTTTGTTGGGTCCGGATTAGACCAGTGAGAAGAGGCCCTTCTTCCGAACAGTGCTGTTTTGCGGAAAGAAGACACTCCTCTCTCCAGCCAGCAAGCCCTCCCAGCTGCAGGCTGGGGCTTCTCTAAGTTCACAGTTACTTGTGGCCCCCAGGGACCTCCCCCCCCCCCCCCCACTGGAGGCCCCCCCAGCCTTCTCTGGTCTACAGATGTGCAAGTGGGCCACACCCCCACCTCCTTGCAAGAATTCTCCTTACTCACCTGGCACAGGGGGACAAGGTAGCCTGGGTCAGCAAGTGCTCTGTTGCCTGACCGCCGTTCTCCCTAAAAAGGCTGACTCAGTGGTTGGATAGAAACCTGGGGACCCCAGAGCCTCCCACCCACCCACCCCTTCCACCCCAGGCCAGGGGCATTCCAAGGCCTTGCCAAAGACCTCTACTCTACCCCCATCCCACCCAGCAGGCACCACTAGCACCAAGGAGAAGAGGAAGGGGTGGAAAGGGAGCTGAGACTTGGCTGAGGGGTGGTTCAGGGGAGCCAAGCGCTGGGGACTAGGGTGGCGATGCTGAGCAGCAGGAGGTTTCAGATTTTAGCTCCAGAGGCAGTTGGGAGGGTCAGCACGGAGCTCCACTGCACCCGAAATGCCTTTTTGGAGAGGAGAGTTTTACTGGGAAATACCAGCAGAGAGAGAGAGTGTGTGTGTGTGTGTGTGTGTGTGTGTGTGTGTGTGTGTGTCTGAGAGAGAGAGAGAGAGAGAAACAGAGAGAGACAGAGAGAGAGAGAAAGAAAGAGAGAGAGAGAGACTGAGGCGCCACCACCCGCCAAGTACCTGTCTTTCCCAACGAGAGCGAGAGCTGCGTGTGCTTGAGTACGTAGGATCTGCTGGGCTCCCGCACTGCGGCGAGTTCCAGAAAGAGCGAGAGCTGCGCCCGCCCTTCGTTGGATTCTTAAAGCAGATTGCCTTAGCGTGGACTCTCGGTCCAAACGGGGGGCCGCGGAGCGTGGGCGTCTGCCCCAAGGCGCTTGCGGATGGGCTGCAGGCAACCCAGGCTGGGACAGAGCCGCTGGCTCTCCGTGCGCTCCGAGGGCCCTGGCAGAGAAGATTGGGAGGCTGCGTGCGGGAGGTTTGGGTGAGGCGCACGTGTGGGGCAGGGCCCACAAGCCGGTGTGGATCACAGCAGTTCTCCACCACGGGGTTCTCTACTCCCTGCATGGCCTTCTGAACGTGGCCCATCCCCTCTGGGTCTGAACTTGTGAAATGCGGGAGTTTGGACAATTTCCAAAGACTCTCTAGGGGTTTTTAGGATGGTACCAGTCTGGACACACCTTCACCCTGTTTCTCTGGCCTCCCCCCAAACTGGGGCTTACACACCCTTCTCTCCAGGAGAAATTGGATAGAGCAGACAGAAAAGTCTTCCCTAGAAGCAGAAACGGGTCTTGGGGTTTCCTGAGGTGAGCTAAGGAGGTACAGGGATAATGTGGGCAGCAGTTCCAGGATAAGTGGGCCGTGGCCCTAGAGGGCCTGGGTTAATGCAGGTTCTAGACTCCAGGCTTGGACTTAAACATGGAGAGGAGCCAACTCTGGAGAGTCTTGGTGCCCACAGATGACCAGGCTCTGGGCTGAGGCCTGGGGTTCCTGGCCCCTGTAGTCGACTCGTGTCCCCTGTCTCTGCTCAGGGTACCTATGTCCACACTTACTGAACCAGGCTTCCTCCTAGGAGAACAGAGTGCTTGCCGGCTAGTCTACAGCTTATGTCCTTCCGGATGGAGATCCATGGGCATAACAAATATTTACTGCTCAGTAGAAGGCTGAATGGAGAACCAATGTCTCGTTTTTATGGGGGCTTTTATGGGCACGAGTGCAGCGTGAACCCCGCGGGCATGTGTCCTGCCCGTGCTCACTGGGTCTGAGTCCTGCTGTCCTAACGTGTTTCCAGGTGTGGCCGTGGGTTCTAACTGGTGTGCACGCCTGGGTGGAAGACACACTTGCACCTGTTGTACCCCATGTAGCGGAGCTGCGTGCCTGTTAGGGGAGCACCTGTGCCAGTTAGGGACACCCCTGGGGCCTCCTGTGGCAGGCAGAGCCTCTGCCGCCAGAGCACTTGTGGGGAGACCATTACTAAGCATCCGTGCTCCACAGCCTGTGGCCTTCGCTGCCACGGGTCCCAGCTGCCCAGGAAAGCTGCCTGAGTGAGTGGCAGTCCCCACATAGAGCCCTAGAGTCTTCCAGCAGCTCTGGCCCGGTCCACGCAGCCCACCCACACCACAGAGAAGCCTCTTCCAACACTTAGCTCTCCAGTATACCCTCTATCCTGTGGAGCTCATTGCAGAAAAGAAACCATTGTGGGTGCCATCTCTAGACATGTTGCAGAACCCATTTAGCAGATGAGTAAGCTGAGACCCAGGGAGACATGGAGCCCTGCAGCCAGGTTAGTGGGAAGGCAGAACGCACAACTGGTTTTTCCTCCTTCCGCAGCTGGGGGTGGGGGAAGTAGGGGTTGGGAGAACATCTGCTGGTCTCACCCACTCTCTTCCTTTGGTGTAACCCTGCCAGCCAATCACACACACTCTCTGGTTGCGCCAAATAGGGCAGGTGTTTGTAGCCCCACTCTCCTGAGACAAAAGGCGGACGCCACCCAGAGAGCCTGGGGATTCAAGGCAACAGTAGAGTACGGGGTGGCGGGGAGGGTCCCCCATAGGACTGCAGGGACTCATCCCACCCATGATTTGGCTGGGACCCCTAATCTCTGCCAGGCTCCCTAGGACAAGTCTTCCCTGAGCGGTGGAAACCATGCAGATGCATGCTTGAGGGACTTAGTGAGGCCACATGACCGATCTCTTCTCTGGGATGGCCACCCGTCGGGCCAGGGGCATTTGTCATGTCCAGGAGCCTGGCTTCTCCCCCCCTACACACCATGGATCACAGTGTCAGGGTGGGTGTCCCACCCAGTGTTGGGAGAGACACCAGATGTCTGCTGGCTCAAATGTCCGGTTTCACAGACAGAGGGACGGAGATGCTGATTCTACTCATTCATCACTCACCAAACTTTGTCTGTCACTGTGCCAGGCCTTGTGGGGCATTCTGAGAAGCACGGGGCACGTCCCCTGCCTTCAGGTCTGGAGTGCGAGAAAGATCAGTAACTGGGCAAGCCCAGTTCCCTGAGGCTGGTACTGGGATGGAGAAGCCGGGACTCCGGCTGTGGGGCGTGCCTGGCGGGAAGGGCTGTCCTGGGGTTGGCAGCTCATGAGAAGTCCACCGCCCCACTCCCAGGTGAGCCTAACCTCGCCCAGTAAGGGGAGGGCTCAGAGAGGGCGGGGGAAGTGGGAAGTTGCCACCTGCTTGCCCGATCTTCTCTGGTACCCGAACAGCCCAAGGCAGCTTCTTCCCGTCCTCTGTTTCTCCCTCCAGGCCTCCTCTGCAGAACAAGAGATCTGGGTTCAAGTCTTGACTTTGCCCCAGAAATGTGCCCCCTGTCTCTAGGGCTCTACTCAATCTTCTCATGTGTAAATTGAGGCCCTCTGGGCGGGTCCTGCCTATGCTGGAGGAGAGTGGTGGGTTGTAAGGGTGCAGAGAGGTAGTGGGCCTGCAGGGCAAGTTCTCTGCCTGGAAAGGATTAGGAGCTCCACCCCCTCATGTGTCCACCCTTGAGGGCACTAGGTTATGCCACCTATGGCAAGGAGGTGGGGGTTCTGATCAGGTTTCAGAGTGGGGATGGAGACTCCCAGGCTCTCCCAGGTATGGGCCCCTCAGTGTCCATGGATCTCCCTGGCGGGTTCTGCAGCCCCACCATCCAGCAACATGGGCTTCCATCTGGCTCAGGTCCCCATTGGGGGCCTCGGTCTCCCATCTGTAAAACCCCCACATGGCGCTAGGTGATTCCTGAAGCCCTGGGGTTCTGTGCTGTTCCAGGTCTGGGATCCAGGCGCCAGGAGAGAGTGGTTGGTCTCTCCGGGATCCTCAGGAGGCCTCTGGGCCCCACCACTCTGCCTGATTCATTGTATTGAAGGGGAAGGTGAGTCTGACCCGCAGAAGCGGCCAGTCTGGCGTGCCTGGTCTGGCTCCCTGCCTCAGTTTTCCCATCTGCAGGATGGGGACAATAATGAAGTGAGTCTGGTGGAGTGTGAGGCAAAAGGGGGTTTGAGTTGGCAGGGCAAACGCCCTGTGCTGCTGATTCTGTGTGTCAGCTGCATTTACCCACCCCTGTGGGTACACCAGGCAGTGTACCAGATGTCAAAGGCGATTTCATTGAATCTCAGTCTCTGGCCCATGACATAGATCCTCCTGCCATCCTACTTCAAGGAGGTGAACAGACTCAGAGAGCTCAAGTACTCGCCCAAGGTAGGACTGCTGGGAAGGGAGAAGGTAAGTGCTTGATGGCCCAAGGCCCTGAGAGCCTGAAAGGCTTTCTTTTGTAGGAGGAGCCTAAGGAGACTTGAGGCCACCCTAATCCTGAGCCTGGAAGACTGGGTTTTACAAATATGGCCCCCAAGGAGCGCTTCCCTTCTCCACATCCGGGGATGTGGTGGGTGGGGAGGTCAAGAGTGGGCTTGGTGCCCAACAGGTCAGAGTTCTAGACTTGACCCTGTGACCTTGGCCACAGCTTCTTCACCCGCTCAAGTGTCCTGCTGAGCTGTGGTGAGAAAAGGGGGAGCAGGCATGACACAGGGGCCTCAAACTGGTCTGAGGGATTTCGCCTTGAGTTTCCAGAGGCCCCAGGAACATGCCAGAAACTCTGCTCAGGGCAGGGTGGAGCCGACAACCATGGGAGGGACTAATAAAGGGAAATCTTGCCAAATCTCTCTTCTTTCCCCCTTTCTTTGAACGCAGGCCTCTTGCACCCCGTTGGGAAACCGTTTATCCCCACGGGGCTTCCTGTGGAGCATGGGGGGTGGGAGCAGAGAGGTCTTAGGTAGCCCCATTTTGTGTGAGCCTTGAGTCCTCTTGGACTCTGCCCTTGAAGGAACACCCCTTTGCCCCACCGTTTCCCCTTGGCTGTCACGTCAGGGGCCACAAGCCAGGGTCCAGCTGCCACATCCAGGGCCAGCTCCAGTGAGATGGGTAACCTCCCTCCCCACCCCACTCTCCTTCTGCTAGGTCCCTCCTGCCTATGGCTTCATCCCCCACCTACTCCATTCTGGGCCCCTTGTCCTCTCCTGCTGTCCTACTGGCAGGGCCACCTGAGAGCTGCTGCTGTTCATGCCTGAGTACCTCATCTACTCAGCCCTATCCCTGGGGTTCAGAGACACCCCCCTCCCCACACACACACACAGGAGATGTAGCCTCTCTGCTCTGGAAGGGATGCTGTCCGGAGCTCAGAGCCCAAACAGGAAGAGGTATATAGACCTGAGCCTCTCGGTGTAGTCAGCACTTGGAGAGGGGAGGGTGGCGGCCGTGATTACAGTGGGCCAGACACCATGGGGGATGGGAGAGGCAGAGAGCTCCCTCCTCCCTCTTTGTAGAATGAATTGGGTGCTGCTACAGACTTCTTCTGCCCCCAAAACAGCCCCCACAAGCTCGAGCCCCATGTCAGGGAGGTATGCAGCATTTGGCATGAGTGAGTTGATCCCTAACCTCAGGGAGCTGGATGTGCAGAAGCCAGAGTCCCCAGGGGAAGTGCAAATGGACTGGGGCTTTGTGGATACGGACATTTGAAGTGGACTTCAGAGGCTGAAGAGAAGCTCCCACTGAAGGAGCTGGAAAGGGCACTCTTGACTCAGAAAACAGTAGGAATAAGGGCTTAGAGTTGGGAAAGTACCTGCAGTGTTTGGGAAAGAGTCTGTGGTGTGCAGGGGGCCCCGTTGGACACAGGCAAGATGGGGCAAGATGGGACCCGAGGAATGGCAGTTGCAAAGCCCAACTCGAGGCTGGCTTTCTGCTGAAGGATTTGGACCTGAGAGAAACCCCTGGAGGCCTCTGAGCATTGTGAGAGGCCAAGATCCCAAGCCGAGTGTTCTTCATGCTACTCAGAGGGCCTTTTTAAAAATTCAAAATCTCTTGTTTAATTAGGGATAGTTTTTTTTTATTGTGTTAAAAATGTAAAGTTTACCATTTTGATCATTTTAAGTGAACCATTCGGTGAGGACACAGTGTTTCCTGGAAGGGGGCTCACACAGCAGCTGGCCTTTTGCGTCTGGTCCGCTGTTGATCTGCTTTGAAGAAATGTGGATTCAAGTCTGTTGCCCATTTTGGGGGTTGGGTTGCTTGTCTGTTGTTGAACGTAGGAGTTCTTTATATATTCTGGATAATAATCCCTCATCAGACCCATGATTCTCAAGTATTTTCTCTCATTCTGTGGGTTGTCTCTCCCTCTCTGGATCATGCCCTTTTGATGCACAGTAGATTTTAACTTTGATGAAATCCAGTTTATCAATTTTTGTCTTTTTTTCCCTGTGCTTTCGACGTCACGACCACAAAATCATCACTAACCCGCATGTCACGAAGAATTTCCCCTGTGTTTTCCTCTAAGACCTTTACGGTTTTCCCTCTTAAGTTGAGGTCCATTCTGAGTAAGGATCCAACTCTTTATTTCTTTGCATTTAGATACCCAGTTTTCCAAGCAACCCTTGTTGGAAAGACTGCCCTTTCTCTGTTGAATGGTCTTGTCACCTTGCTGATAATCAGTTGGCCATATGTTTGAGAGTCTATTTCTAGGCTCTTTCTTCTGTTCCATTGGTTTGTCTCCCTGCCCCGGGCATGGCTTTCTGAGGTGAAGTCCAGAATCCCAGAATATGGGAAACCTCAAAAGTCATCCTGTCCATCCCCTTGACTCCAGACTAATGATGAAGCAGCCAAAGAGATTCAGCCCAGGGACACGTTTGTTTTCCAGGAACTAGAGCTGGTAAGAAGGGATGGAGGGCAGAGCCATTGGCAAGAGTGCCAGAATTATAACCTTGGCCTCTGGCCACTTCTGAGAGGCTCAAATTTGGGACCTCCTCTTTCAGTAAGGTGGTCCCAGTGCCCCCTCCTGGTGGAGCAGGGAGGAACTCCAGGAGGGAAGCTCCCATCCACTGCAAACCAGCTCAATGCTGTTTCCCCTGCCCCTTGACTATTTTCTTTGATTCTCCTGAGAGGCTCTTGCTGCCACCTGCGTCCACCCCGGCCCTCCCCAATCCTGTCCCATGAACAGAGCCTGGGGCTGAGGCCAGATTAGACATGATTCTGCACCCCTCCCTCCCCACCCATAGGTGACCAGAGAGGAGGGAGCTATATAGCAGTGGCCGTCACTGCTGGGGGAGGTGGTCCTCTTGTACTTCTCACCTTGCGGCCCCCAGCCCCAGGATTAAACAGACACCTGCTTGAGCCTGGTCTCCCAGTTGCCTGCCCAGAGACAAGGAACAGGTGTGCTCTCTAGCATTCTTGGAATCTTACAGAAATTGTGTTTGCCGCCCCCGCCCCCCACCATGAGGTTCACAGGCAGCCTGAAGCTTTAGATGCCCTTGGTTTGGGGGGATGGGGGGCTCCCGGGCCAGGACCTGGAAACAGATGTCAGCCCGTACAGCTGAGGGGCCTCAGGCAACCTGGGTGACCTCTCTGCCTCAACCTCTTCATCTGTAAAATGAGGCTAAGAATACTATCTGCCTTTAGGGTATCATGAGAATTAAATAAGCTAATACAGGTAAAGAGTTTAGAACAGTCCTTGGAACAGAGTAAGTGCTCAGTAAGTATGAGCTGTTATTGGCAGGATTTCACTGGAACCCTGGCTATGTCAGGCTGGTCAGAAACTTTGATGGGCCCTTACGGTTGACTTGGACACACAAAATTGGAACATGGACAAAGGATAACTGAATGTACACTGGGTGGTTGACAAAATCCTTTGAAATATGGATGAGTGATACAAGGGGTGGAGACTGGCCATCGGCCTTAGCATGGGGGCAGTGAAGGTCAAGGAGGGAGAAGGAGGGCATCCCCAGACCCCTCAGAACTTACAGCCCGTGTCTCCCCAGGCTGCCATACCTCACACCCAGGCATCTTGAACTGGGGCATAACTTTCTTTCTTCCCCATCTGAAAGACATGCGACAGCATCCGACCTGGAGGTCCCTGAGGCCGGGCTTGGTGGGTGTTCATCCCTGCATGGACTCAGGGCCAGGCACAGAGAGTGTCCCACTCGGGGCCTATCAGGGAGGTGCTGCACCCACACTGGGCCCCAGCACACCCATCTGTGATGAAGGGAGTGCTGGTAAGCATCCCCCATGGGCCAAGCCTGCCCTGGGATCTTGCACTCAAATCCCTCAAGAGGCATTAGGACTCCTAATTTACAGATAAAGAGCCCAGATCTCCTGAAGTCAAAGGGCCTTGCTCTTCTCCACTCCTCTGCCCTACAGGTCAATGCTCCTGACCTTGGTGACATCATGCTGGTGTGGCCTTCGGACACGATCAATCATGTGGGAGAGCTCAGTAAACTGGGGAGGCAGATTTGGGAGCAGAAAATCTGGGGGCAGATTTTCAATGTACAGCACACTGTCTTCCCCTCACCACTACAGGGATAACCACAGATCTTGACCGCACAGACCCCATCTCCCTCCTACTTCTGGAGTCCTCCTCAGAACCAGGCCAGCCTGACCCGAGCTGAAGTCAGACCCGTAACCGACTGAGCCACCCAGGTGCCCCCATACCATGTATTTTAGGCAGAGACTTATTTGAAAACTTCTTTCAGTCCAGATGAGCAGAAGTCAATGAGAGAACCATTCTCCAACCAACATGTAAATATTGGAATATTGAGAATTATTTATACTTGCCTACTTGTATGTGATGGGCAAAACACTTGGAACTTACCTACTCCAAATTCCAGCCACTTAGATGGAAGCCCTAACCAATAGCTTAGATACAAGCATGTTCTAGAAATTTGGTAATTTTAACCATCTGTAAAGGTGGAATTTCTTAAAGCTGAGATTGAATAATCTTACCACCATCATCCATCTCAGAAAACTCTTAACTGGCAGCCTTACAATGACTTCAGCCATTATTTTTCCCTTCTCGTCCAAGAGGAGAAACGTCTTCTGGCTTTTTCAGCTTATAAATGATTCTTTAGGTTTGAACAAACACATTCAGAGAAAGAGAACGCTTGATTTTGGTAAAAGAAGAAATTCTCTGCAGACCCACATGGTCCTTCCACAGGCTGAGACGTTCAGTAATTTAACAAGATTAGTTCAGTGTGGGTGCCTGGGTGGCCCAGTTGGTTAAGCAACTGCCTTCAGCTCAGGTCATGATTCTGGAGTCCCGGCATCGAGTCCTGCATCGGGCTCCCTGCTCAGTGGGGAATCTGCTTCTCCCTCTGATACTCTCCCCTTTCATACTTCCTCTCTCTCTCAAATAAATAAATAAATAAATAAATAAATAAACTCTTTTGAAAAAAAGAGATGAGTTCAGTGCAACAGTATTTGCTGGGGGAGGGGGCAGTGAGGGTAAGGGAACAGGGCAAGACCCCATCCCTGCCTCCGGTGAGGGTCCCATCCAATGACGGAGGCTGCCCATCTCCTCTTGCAATGCTGTGTGATGAGCGATTTAGCTCGTAGGGGCCATTAGGGAAACTCAAAGGAGGGTGTGGCAGGGAATCCACAAGGAGGAGGTCCCACCAGCCTGGGAAGGTGACAGAAGGAGCCCGGACCTGGCCCTGAATCAGCGAGCTTAGTTTCTCCGTGACAGCAGCAAGTGGTACATTTCTGGAATGGCCCCTCTTGCCACTGCCCACCCGGGATGCCTTTCCGATGATACAGTGGGTCGAAGGCACTAGATGTTCCCACTGAGAAATTCTTGAGCAATTAAACGTTGGGGTGCCAGCAGAGGCCAGATGTCGCCAAGAGTGTCTGTGGAAGCGAGGATTTTTTAAGTCGTTCACGATGGACCTGAACTTGGTCATCAGTGCAGCGATTAAAATTACCATTTTACCTTTCACATTGCAGTATGCCTTACGCTAAAATGTATTTATGGAAGGGTCTTTCTTTAAAACACTAGAAGTTTTAAGTAAATATAAGACAAAATAAATCTAACATGTCGTTTTTCCAGTGGTTTCAAGTGTCTCAGCCCATGGACAGTCTTTGCTATAAATGTGAATTTATCAGAAGGAGATGGTTGCAGCTGGAGCGTCTTTGCTTTGCTCCTGCAAGTGTCCTGGCCTAACTCAGCCCCAAATAACAATTGTATTGGTTTCTGCTGCAGGACTCCCACTGAGAAGGGCAAACTGTCTCGGGCAGGGATCTGCAGGCTTGTACTCTGCTTCATTCAAAACTCACACCCATTTTGGGATGCGGACCATATTGGTCTGACTTTACAGGGGAGGCGGCACCCAGAGGCCAACTCACACCATTCGGTGACGGAACTGTGGGTGGTTTGGGAGCCCTCCCTGTAACCTTTTGACTCCCTCCATTTCCTGGATCGGGAAAACCGACATTTATGTAAAGTGCTAGCAAAGCACAGCGTCAACAGACCTCTCCAATTAGACTGTTGCCTCAAAGCCCCTCCTATATAGAGATCTGGACTGGCCCCTAAATATATCCCCCCCACCCCCACTGAGGCTGGCCTAGATGCTCCTGTCCTGTCCAGCATCCTGCACCATAGCCAGTCCCCCTGATGTCTGTGGGCCTTTGAGGGAAGGGGTCTTTATCCGGCTTTGTATTTCCACCACCAAGAACTTGACATGCGTAAAGCTGGTGCTCCAGAAATGTTGCTGAAGGAATGAATGAATGAGTGAGTGAGTGAATGAATGAATGAGTGAAGAGTGCATGAGTGAAGCAAATAAGTGGCAGAATCAGAAATCAAGTCCGTTGGACTCCGAAGATTTCTCATTCATTTCATTTCACCGAGTGCAGGATTTAAGCTTCTCAGTCTGGTCTGCCTTGGGTTTGAAAGTGCTATTTTGTGTCTCTGTGTGGGGGGTGCTGGGGATGCAGGTTTTCTCCCTGTTACAGAGGAGGAATGGAGCTCAGAGGGGTTCTGTGGGAGATGTTTAGGGACAAGTCCACGGCTGTATAGTTGGCGGAGGTGGAGAGGGGCCATGCGCAGGTGACCACAGGGCTGGTTTGAAATCAGGAGACCGTGATCTTCCACTGGCAGGTTGTGTGAAGGCTTAGGGCCTCCTCATCCTCCCTGTAAGGAGGGGGGTGGCCTAGTGTGGTCTCTGAGCTCTGGGGCTTCTTGCTGTGGGGAAGGGAGAGTTTGGGAGGCCACATCTGCCTCTCTGGCAGTGGGCCTGGCCCTGGGTGGGTCCCCTTTCCCTTGGAAGGTGTCAGGATCTGGGGCACCTGGGTAGCTCATTCAGTTCAATGTCTGCCTTCAGCTCAGGTCATGATCCCATGGTGCTGGGATCGAGTCCCGCATCAGGCTCCCTGCTCAGTGGGGAGCCTGCTTCTCCCTCTCCCTCTGCTGCTTCTGTCAATCAATATATAAAATCTTAAAAAAAAAAAAAATACCAGGATCTCCTCCAGCCATGGAAGGCCAAACTGGAGGTTGATACCTGGGGTAGGCCTGGAAGGAAGGAAACTTCCAGGCTCCTTGAGGAGCTGCTAACGGGGGTGCGGGTTCTGACTAAAGTTAAGACCCCCACCCAATGTGGCAAACATCAGGACGCAGTGTTGCAGTGTTCGGTAGTAAGTGGGCTTTCCATGAACTAGGGGATGGGTTGGTACTGCTCAGAGGGATTATGTAATTGTTTTGATTATTGTCCCCAGCCCTGGGGGGAGGGCTCCTCCGTGGTCATTAAGACCTGCCTAGTCTGGAGAGTTGGAAGTGTCCTGTTTTACCAGGAAATGTAACATGTCTTGCCAAGACTTCTTCGGTTTTCAATACACAGTTCAAGGCCACACTGTCATGAAGCCTCCCCTGACCTTTTCAAGTAGAACTGACCACTGCTCCTTATGGGCCCCACTGCGCCCAGGACACAGTGAGTGCTCCTGCTCTTTGGGCTCCAGGACAACTGGTCACCGTTACCTGTCTGTCCCCTTCATAATGTCACGACCCAGGGGGAAGCACACCTGAATGAACCAAGGGATGAGGGCATGAACAGACACAAACCCAGACACAGTATCAAGAAAGGACAAAAGAAGGAATCTGGGGTGTATGTAGGCTAGGAGGTGGAGAGGACCTAGCCCTGGACAGAGTGAGCGAAAGCCAGGACAAAGGCCCTAAGGGACACGGGCTAGGGGACTTTCTTTGCTTTTTTCAATTTTTTTATTGCGATAAGATATACATATAACATAAAATTGACCATCTTAAAACTATTTTTAATTGTGGTATAATTAACACATTAACTATTTTTCAGTGGTATTCAACATATTAGTAATGTTGTATAGTCATCCCTGCCATCTATCTCCAGAGCACTTCTCATCTTGTAAAAGCAAAGCTCTATACCCCCTAACCACTAACTTCCCATCCCCCTCCCAGCCCCTAGCCACCACCATCTACTTTCTGTCTCTATGCACTTGACCCCTCTAGGTACCTGGGATGCAGGGAAGCTTTTCTGTGACTGGCTTATTTCACTTTTCAGCATGTCCTCATGTTTCCTCCATGTTGTAGCACAGGTCAGAATTTCCTTCCTTTTTAAGGCTGAATAATATTCCATCGCATGGAGAGACCACTGTTTGCTTATCCACTCATCTGCCGTTTATTGGTTTGCTCCCACCTGTTAGCTTCTGTCAGTGCTTTTCTTATCATTCTTTTTTTGTTTTGTTTTGTTTGTTTTGGACGCAAGGAAGCCTCCCTCCTTCACACCACTTTATTTTTTTTAATATTTTCTTTATTTATTTGACAGAGAGAGATCACAAGTAGGCAGAGAGGCAGGCAGAGAGAGATGGAGAAGCAGACTCCCTGCTGAGCAGAGAGCCCGATTCGGGGCTTGATCCCAGGACCCTAAGATCATGACCCAGCCGAAGGCAGAGGCTTAACCCACTGAGCCACCCAGGCGCCCCCTTCATGCCACTTTTAAGAAAACCTAAATTATAACAGCTTCAAAAAATAAAGTACCTCTTTTACTTTTAAGTCCCGATGGTAGCTTGACCTCAGCTAACAAAATATGCCTCCTACAGGTCTTAGAAATGCTGCTAGAAAAATCACCTGCTCCAAACAGGTCACCTGTCACTTCTGAGGAAGTAAGGGTTTTCAGAGGGCTGGGGAGGTAGGGTTCGTTCCCAGAGCTGTCATCTGCCTTGGGATTTTGCTGTGGGCATGCAGGCCCACGTGTGAAGGCCGTGGATGGCAGTGGTCGCTCACGACGCTCCCGCGCACACCCTGTTCACGTCACTACTGACGCCGCCTACAGAGTGGGGATTCCTGCGTAAGGTGATTTCTTCCTATTCATGCCCACATAACTATTTTCCCATGTAACCATAATCTCTTTTTAATTTATGTAAAAACATTTTAAATGGGGGTATAATTAACATACAACATGATATCAGTTCCGGTTATACAACATAATGGTTTGATATTTGGGTATATTCAGAAATGATCACCACAGTAAGCCTTGCTACCGTCTGTCACCTCCCATAGTTACCATAAGTTATTTTTCTTGGGATGAGAACTTCTGAGATCTACTCTCTTAGCAACTGTCAAATATACGATACAGCACTATCTACATACTTCTTTTTTAAAGTTTTTTTTTTTTTAATTTGGACACAGTTTCCGACGTAGAGAAAAGTTACAAGCAGAGGACAAGGAACCCCCAGATCCCCATTGCGTCCAGTCCCCAAATGTTGACATTTTGCTGACATTTTGCAAATGACATTTTGCATTGTTCTTGTCAATCCCTCTTGCAGGCTCTCGGGGTGTACGCACGTGTGCTGATTTATAAACATGCACACATACGTGTTGTGTCCTTGGCACTGATTAAGAGGGAGCGGCACACGCATACCGCCTTCCTCGGAATCCTTCGGCATTTACCTGAGAATGAACACAAAACAAGACTTAGTGCTGGGGAGAGAATTAATGGGGGGGCAAGCTGGGGGATGGAGGAGACCCCAAAATTGAGGTCCCAAGAAAAGGCATGGGTCCCCATTGAAGGGCCCAGTTGTTCGAGAGAGTTCTATCAGGGTCGGTGCTGAAGGTGGGAGACACTGGGACCCCTGTAGAAGCTGCTGAGGGAAGTGGCTTTCTGGGACTCCGGGTCCTGCTCCTTTGTCTTGACCCTGTCTCCTAGCTGCCCCATCCCAGCCACGCAGAGAAAATGCCCCAGGCTGGGGGTTTGAACCTGACCTTTGCCTCCTACCATTTCCTCTTGCTGGTCTCAGTGTCCCGGCGCATTTCACACTGCCGTAGCGTGATGAGCGATGAGCGTCCTAGGCCTGGGTTCAAACCTAAGGCCCTGTCACTGGCTTTTAGTGAAAGTTCCTTCCTCAGTCCTGGGAGGACCCAAATCCTCTGGGCCAGAGGAAGATCACCCCCCAACCCAGCCCCTGTGGGAAGAACAGGGAGGGCTTCTGTGTGGGGGTAGAGCGAAGATAGAGGGGCCACAGCCCCTGTCTCTGCTGAACCCCCCCAACTTAGAGGATCCCACAGAGATCTGCCAGGGCCATAGAAGACACCACCGGGGGTGCTGGGGTGGGGGGGCGGCTGTATGGCTCCTTCGCAAGCAGCTGGAGGACCCAGGATTCCCCAGGGTCTCCACAAAGGACAACTTGGGGGAATAAATTGCCCTCGGTTGCCAGTGACATTCAACGAGTCCTTGCTCTCCGAGCCTCAGTTTACCCATCTGTGGAGTGAGGATTCTCAGGAGAGCCACCACATGGGAATTTTGAGGGGGTCAAAATCAGTCAAGGATGTGAAAAGCCCCAGAACCGGTGGAGGAATGAACTCTGGGGGGAAAGGACGGAGACCCATCTCATTCATCTCTGTGTCCGGACACCTGGGGAGCTAGGACAGTGGCAGACACACAGTAGGGCTGGATAGCTGTTTGTCTGGCAAACCCTCCCAGGTCGGGCCTTGGTCTTCAAGCAGACTTCTAGAAACCTCATCAAGGCCTGGGGCCCTGGGGCCCACCTTCCACCCTGAGGAACTTCACTGGGTCTGCAGTGCCTCCTGGTGGCAAGTCGAGTAACTGCAGCCTTGAAGCTGGCCAGCAAGGAGTGGGGCTCTAGAACCTTCAAGGAAGCAGGGGACCAGGGAGCTCGACTTTTGGTTGAGCATTGTGCGCATCCCAGGGCCTGGTGACTCCTCCTCAGCTGTGGCTTCCCACAGGGACTGTGCCCCTCCATAACCCCTTCCCCCATCCCTGGCAGGGAGCCAGGTAATACTTGCTGTAATGAGAACACAGAGAAGCCAAGAGTTCTGTGCAGGACCATAGAGGCAGCAAGGCTGCTTGTGGTCCTTTACGCCCTGCCCCATGGCTAGGTGGGTTCCTGAACCCACTCTCCCACCTCCCTGCCTCAGCCACCCCACCCATACAACAGTATGCACCAAGGGACCCGGGCCTTCCTGGATCTGGAGCCCAGCCCTGTGGCTGGGTCCCTCCCCTGCAGGTGCCTTGGGTCACCCCCAGCAGGACATCAGAGCTCCCAAAGGCAGAAGGAGGCAGGTCCACCTCGGGCCCCAGCGATGCATCAGGGATGTGCTGCTCTGAACTTCTCACACTCAAGCATGGGACAGGACCCGACACAATCACTTGAAAGCAAAGAACTCAGTATTTAAGAGCTAAGCCCAGCCTTGGGGTCAGGGAAGGAGAAGGGGTCATCCTGGCCCTGAACCTTGGGAATCCACTAAAAGCAATCCACAGAAGAAGGAACTTAACAAATGAAAGATTCAACTTTGCCGGTAATAAAAATATAAATTCAAACAAGATCTCACTTTCATTTATCACACTGGCAGAGATGTTTAATGTGCCAGGACACCCCTCATCCTGAAGTGGGCGGGCACGCGGGAAGCCGAGGGGAGACTCACGGCTCTGGAAGGCAGTTTGGCCCTGTTGATCGGAGACCTTCAAATGTGAACACGATCTGATCCAGTCGTTCTAGTTCTTGGAGCTCCTTCTAATGTAATCACCATGATGTAGGAAGGATTTAACGATGAGGATGTTCATCGCGGGCCTGTTATCCTTGAAACAATCAGAAACCCGGGTGCCCAGCAGTAGGGGACTGGCTAGACAGAGTTTGTCGCTGTGGTGGAATCACATGCAGCCAATTCAAATGGTGTGATGGAAGAATTGAGAACAGCATGGAAAGATGTCCTGGAGAGAGTGTTAGGTTTAAAAAAAAAGTGTGCGAAGAAACGTGTCTGCATGGGTGTGCTTATGTGTGTGTGTGTTATAGTTTCTGTCTCTTGGCATATCTTCACTTCGCTGATTGATTTTTAATGTTTTTCCATGTGGGAACTTGGATAATTGTTATATTCGTGTGACGCTCTGGGGGAATGAAAGGACTCATCCGTGGGACTAGAAGGGACTAGGAGCGAGGCGGAGGGTAGGAGAAAATATGAGTCTACGAAGCAGGCAGGGGTCAGACCTGCCTGGGGAATCATGAATGTCACAGTAAGCCTGATCGGTAGGGTTGGCAGATTTAGGGGAAAACAAGACAAAACAAAACAAAAATCTAACAGCAAACTCAGAATGCTCAGTTAAATTTGAATTTCAAATAAACAATGAATAATTTTTACTGTCAGCATTTCCCATGCAATCTCTAGGACATATTTATACTAAATATTAGTCCTTGTTTCTCTGAAATTCTAACTTAACTGAGCACCCTGTAGTTTACCTGGCGATCCCATTGAGAGCCCTGGGAACCAGTGAAAGCCTTTAGAGTAGGTTGCGGTACAATCAGATGTGTGTATCTGGTTGTATTTGAGGGTAGTGGGCCTGAAGGCAGAGAAACCCTTTAGGAGGTGAACATAAGCCTACAGTCTGGAAGTCTCCAGAGCCCAAGAGAATGCGAAGTCCTAGGGGGCCCAGTTTGTGAGGACAGCGGCCAATCCCCGCCATAAAAGGGCCTTTCTCTGAAGCATCCCTATCCTTCCTCCACCACACCCCTATTGGTGCTCATCTCCTACCCCCCAAAACTTCACAGCAGAGTTCAGTCATCTTTTGGGATTCTAATCCTTGGTTTCAAATAGTATTTTATATAATGATAAAAGCAATTCTTATTCATGGTAAGACAAATAGAAAAGTAATTCAGACCAGAAAAAAAAAAAGGAACAAAAATCAACCCATATCCTATATTGCCACCTCTAGAAACGTCTAGAACTTTCTAAGGACAGATATTCCATCCCTTCTGCATTTTTTTAAAGATGAGATTTATTTACGACACCCCAAACATCCTTCCAGATGCTAAAACACTGTTCTTTTATATTAGTTTCATTCATTTGTTCATCAAGTGTTTATTGAATACCTACTGCATGCCAATCACGATAGTTGGCGTTAGACAGGGGTACACAAAGCAAATATATTCAGATATACTCTCCGTTTTATGGAAGGCAGAGAGAGGTAATAAACAAAAGGAAAAAAAATCCCCAATAAATACGTAATAATGTGTGGGCAAAGCCAAGAAAGAAACAGTTTGCAGAGTATGGAATATCAGGAAGGATCTTCTATTTATAGAAATAGAATCCTTTATTTAACCAGTCTCCTATTACTGGATATTTTGGTTATTTTTGGTTTTTCTGTATAATGATGCCATGATGAACTTTCTCTTTAGCAAATTCTTCATGCCAAGCCATAAAGATTCCTTTAGGCTACATTCCTGGAAGTGGAATTTCTGGGTGAAGATATACAAACTTTTTATTAGTTAGTTTTTCTGTAACATATGAAAACACAGTTTTGTATTTTCTCTATAGTTTACGTGTCTTTCATTTTAAAAATAATGTGCTGCAAAATTAAAATCGGGGGGTGGTGTATAGTTTTATGAATCTTAACACATCCCCATGCCATCTCTGGTCCAGCCCTCCCCATCCCCAGCCCCTGGCAACCAGTGATCTGCTCTCCATCCTCCTGCTGCTGTCTTTCCCAGGATGTCCTGGGATTAAGCAGAGTCATACATATGTAAATTTTGAGTCTGGCCTCTTTTACAGACCATAATGCTGCTTTTGAGAGTTATTCCTGCCAGTGACTGTGTAATAGCTCATTCCTTTTATCTCTGAGTCTCTAGCCCCTAGCGTGGTGGTTCCAGTTCGCTTATCCATTCACCTGTTCGAGGACCTTTGGGTTGTTTCCAGTGTGGGGTGATTCTGACCAAAGCCGCTATAAGCATTTGCAGGCAGGTTCGGTGAACATCAGTCTTCACATCTTCCGGGCCAACGCCTCGCAGCGGCATCGCTGGGTCACGTGGGGAGTGTGGGTTTAATTATAGAACTGCTTCTCTGTTTTCCCAACCAACGACGTGGGAGACTTTCCGTGGCTCCGTGTCCTCGTCATCACCTGGTGCCGCCCGGGGTTTCACTTCCGTGGCAGTCGGTGCGTGGGGCTGTCTCACGGGGCTCGTACTTTGCATTTCCGGACTGGATAATCTGTCCAGTGTGTTTTCATGCTTTTTTGTCGCCTGTAGGTCCTTTCGGGTGAGGTGTCTATTTTCATATTTTGCCCACTTCTTTTTTTTCTCCTTTCATACTACTGTTAACTAAGCCCCATCCTTTATTCAGAGGTCACTAGTTGTGTCCCTGCTGTCGTTTCACTGCTCCAGGAGCCGATCCAACACACCGCATGTGGCCCACGGGTCTCCTTAGTCTCCCGGGCTCTGTGACAGCGCCTCCGACTTTCTGTTTCAAGAGGCGTGTTCAGAGCTGGTGTGGGTGAGCAGGGGTGCCCATGTCACCTGTGGGGGCCACCCCGAGCACCTGAGCTTCCACCTCCGGCTCTCCCCTGCAGATTGGCAGGTCCCCGAGGGTGGGGACCCGGTCTGCCGCCACCGGGTGAGACCGCTGAAATATACCCCCAGTTCCTGCTACCCCTTTGGCGTTAGCAAGTGGGCCTGGACCTAAACCAGGGACATCCAGGCTGAGCTCTGCATGGAGCTGGGAGCCAGGGCAGAGGAGGTGGGTCCAGGACGTGATCAATGGCTCACCTTTCACCTTCGCCCCTGCCCCCACACGACTGTTTGGACAGCAGCGGGGGTTTTTTAGTCGGTGCCCTTTAAATAGCATGAAAGGGCCTCACGCTGGCCTGTTTTGTTTAAGGAGATTACATTGGCCCTGTGTGCTCTGCCACAGGGGTGTGTGAGGCCGACTCACCCGGGAACAGAGGGAGCGGTGTGTCCCCCACAAAGCAGATGTTTGGAGGGAAAATAGATGTAATCAAAACCATGGAGGATACAATTACTCAGACCCCTTAGACATATACACCGCATGCACTGGCCTGTGCACAACTACATACACGCACACACACACACACACACCCCGCATCCGTACTCACCTATGTGTATCTGTAAAGTCACCCTCGCTTGCACAAATCTCCAGACATAGCCGCACACACCCTGCTCGTGGGCCTGCACTCAGACTGTCCGCAGGCAACCACACACATGTTCCGCACACCCATTCACAGCTGCAGGCTTGTGCCCTGTGCCCGCGGGCACGCGTCTGTGCACAGGGGAAGAATGAGCACACAGAGCCTTCCCTCACCCTCCTCGCTTCAGAAGTGCATCCTCTTGAAATCACAGCCATGAAAAAAAAAAAAAAAATCACAGTCACCCTCGGAAATCTCTCCAGGACATTCGTATCAAAAAAAAAAAAAAAAGAAGAAGAAGTTTAGACTAGGTTAGAGTGACGTTATTGGGTTGAAGCAGGACAGCAAAAAGGGAGAATGGAAAGAAGAAAGGTTTTCCATCTCTTGTATTTCTCAGAGTTCAGGCAGAGGTTGGAGGCCCTTCTGTGGCTCCTGATGCGCAATATATCTTCAAGCCAAATGCTGCTACTTCATCAGAAGTGGTTGGTGGAGACATTGACCTAGGGTTGTCTGAAGGGCGAGCCGACCATCATGGCCGCCATCGCAGGCAGACCTTTGGAGGGGCAGCCACTGGTCACCCTGGGTGTTTTACGTACACACATTGCTTGATTCCTCTGGGTCATCTGTGGTTTATAGCCCCCTCAAGACATTCCACTGGGAAGCAGCAGATCGGGATGACCTTGCCCTGGGCCCCTGAGACAGGGACAGAGCCCCCTCCACACTGTGGGCGGGGCATCCACATGGCGCCAGTCCAGAGTCCAGTTTGGCGGGGAGCAGGCAGAGCTGCAGGCGGGTGGTCTGGCCCAGGGGACTCTGCTGTTGCTCAGCCTCGTGCAGCACAGTGCTCTCGTCCCTGAAGAGGGCTGGCCCAGAAGCGGGGCGACAGAGGGTCTCCAGGTGGCCTTCTCCCCACCACGGCATCATGGTGGGTATGGAGCGGCCCCGCAGATCTCGGACTGGGTTCCCTGGATGTTTATGTTCTAGAGCCCCTTCCTTAAATCCCATCCCTTTGCTTCTGCGTCTGCTGCCCTGATGCTCCGTGTTTCCCGCCGGTCGCACATGGGCACATGCTCCGCCAGCCGTGTTGGTCCGCCGTCTTGTCTCCTCTTGTGGCTCCTGCTGCCAACTGCTCACGGAGCCACTCGCAAATGCAAGCCCCTTTTTCCCGTGTCCTACCTACCTGTCTCTTCCTTGTGTAGCAGGGTGAACTGGTCCACTCGTGGGTTCAACAAGCACCTTCTGCCGGTGGCTTTCCACGGCCGGCACACGGTAGGCACACAAAGGTAGCTGCACAGACTCAGCGGTGTTTGCTTGTTAGAAATTGTCCACTTACTCTCCAGCAACTTCTCACAGCACATCTGCCCTCTGCCCCATCCTGGGCGAAGCCCAGGGTCCGTGACATGAGGTTCCAACTGTCGGGGAACTGATGTGCTAGAGGAAGGAATGGACACTTGGGGCTTGATTACATACTGGTCAGAAACACAGGCAGTGATGGGAGAGGCTGAGCAGAGCCCAAAGGGGTCTGTAGGGTTGTTGCAGTCTGGGAGGACTTCCTGGAGGAGCTGAGGCTTGATGGGATCTTGCAGGTCAGCTGGAAAGGAGGCCATTCCAGGCAGGTGACCAGAGGTGCAGGTGAGGGAGGCCAAATAAGTCAGTGGGAACCTTAGGTGAAGAGTGTTTCAGCCCGAGTGTTGGGCTCCTCTGGTTCCAACGGCTGTCTTGTTGAGGAGGGCACTGCAGGGCAGCCGGGATCCTGACCCAGCACCCAGGCCCTGGGCCACCCACCTGATTCTCCACCCAGCTCCTCAGGATTGTTCGGTTGAAGAGCATACTGCTGGTTTTGCCCAGGCCCCAGCACCATCATGCAGCCCGTCCCTGGCAGCCCCCCGTGTCAGTCTTGTTAAACTTGAGGCCAGCAGTGGGAAACCCAGCTGTTTAGACAGGAGGACAGAAGGCTCTGGGAGGTGTGGCGCCCATCTCGGGGAAGACCCAGAAGAGCCAGAGCCAAGACCAGTGAGCCAAACCTCTAAGAGACAGACATAGGCCGGAGCTGAGGATGAATGGCCCGGGTGTCCTGATGGCAGTGAGCTCTCTGTCCCCACAGCCTGTGTGGCCCCACTTGCTGGAGAAGCTGCAGGGTGGAAGGAGTTTGACATAGACCCCCCTCCCACCCCAAGTCTGGGATTCTTGGGGGTGAGCCATGGGACCTTGGGGCATTGTTCTTTGTCATCTAAATTAGAGACCCAGCCTCCCGATTTAAAGCAAAATGATCAACAGTGAAGACTGAGATGGGAAGGCTCTCTTCCCTCTTCCTTGAGGACCTGGAAGCATCAGTTTGCCAGAATTCCTTCCATCTCTAAGGCTTTCCTGTTGGCCAACATTTGCCTGGACCCAGACTGGCCCCCATTCTGCTCCCCTCTTCTTGCCACTCCAGATCCTAAGGAAAGGCCCCCAGGGGTGACCAAGGGCAGGAGGGACACTCTGCTGGGCCGAGGCTGTGGCACACCCCTGCCTGCTCCCCCCACTCCAGAAGGGGCATGGCAGCTCCAGCTGCCGATGAGACTCTGGGATGTGAGAAGAGTCATCTGAGGTCACGGGCAGACCATGGTAGAGCTGGGCCCAAGAGCAGACCTCCCAGCTCGGTCTGGAGGTCTTTGCACACCCTGTGCTGTCTCTCCATTTCTCCCCGACTTGCTTGGTCTCAGTCGGTGGCTAGAGGTTTGAGAACCTGGATTCTTACTTCTCACCCTAGAAGACTGGACGTTCTGCTGCCCCCTAACTGGCTAAGCCTAGAATGGGGTCAACACTGAGGGGTTTCCCTCGTCGTCCTCAGAGGCTGGTCCTCGCACGCCCCGGAGGAGCAAAGCAGGACTCCTTGATTATGTGAGGCCCCTGCCTTCCTCTGCCCCTACCCCTCTCTCCCTGGGAAGAGGCCCCAAGCCCACAGGGTAGGAGGAGAGGACAGGGGCTAGAGGCCGTGCTTTGTCGCTAACTAGCACACATTGCCTGCTCTCTCTGGTGTGAGTTTACCCCCAGTTAAAACTCAGAGCTTGGGCTGGTCCCTACAACCCTCAGTCTCTCTAGCACGGAGCTCCCCATGCAACCCATTCCCTGTTGCTGTGCAGGGTGGTCCCAACCCCAGGCCGGATGCCAGAGGACACTCGAAAGGTCCGTGGGGTCATGGGATGGGGCCTGGAGATCGGTGCGGGGGCGGGAGGGGCAGGGGTTGCCCTCCAGTCTGGCCTCCAGGAAATTGCATAACAGAGATGTTTATTTTTGGTGAGGCTGGGTGGGATTTCTCTTAAAAAAAAACCCAAAACATAAAACTTGTTTGTCTGCCAGCAAGATAAATATCTTCGCTGAAAGCTCTTGGCCGGGCTGCCAGCTGCAGTTTGCATAATGTTGTCACTGCAGCCGTGGCGGTCTGCGTGTGCCCGGGCTCACGTGGGTGTCCTGCGTGATGCCTGGGGGCTGCCGCCCTCCCTGTGGCATCAGCGCCACCAAGGGCCCCCTCGAATAGCCTCCCGATGCCGCGGGTGGATCGGCTCCGAGCTACAGCCTCAGCCCCCAGGATGCGGACGGAGTCGGGAGACCTGAGCCAGCAGCATCGTCCTGACACTCCATGCCCACCACGTGGACCTGCTCCCAGAAGAGGTGCTCACACCAAACACACGTGCGTGCGACCGTCAGAGCTTGTGCGTGTGCAGGCCTTCTCCAGTGCTCCCTGGAGGCCTTATTGTAATCAGAGCTATCGTGGGATCCTCACCACACGGGCCGGGATGGGCGGCGCAGCAGAGAAGGGCTCCCACTGGCCTCTGGACACCAGGCCAGCACCCACTGTTTGTGTACCCAGATGCTCTGGGCAGGGGCCCCTGCTGGGAAGACTTCTCCAGGGCCAGAGTCCTCTGCAGCTCAGAAGCCCATACTGGAACTGGGGATACACCAATAGGGACAGAAACCCACGTAGCCTGCGCTGTGCTAAGGGCTTTGCCTGTTGGCCTCCTTAACCCCATAGTGCCCCAGGAGGAAGAGCCTACAAGTATCTTCATCCCTATTTTACAGAGGGGGAAACTGAGGCACAAAGAGGTTAAGTGAACTGTCCCAAGTTCACAGCTGGAGCGAGGTGCATGTGGGAGTCATACCCTCCATAGGCTCAGGAGTCCACACTCTAACCTTCACTCTGAGGCACGCGTGTCTGCCCAGGGTGCTAACTGGGCCATTTGGACGTGGACTAGTTAGTTTCTCTCTTCCCCACTCCCCACCAGCTGGCCTCCACCACCTCATCCCTGACCTCCATAGAGCTACTGGTCCTGCCCAGCTCTGGACATCTACAAATCACCCAGTAGAGCCCCATCCTGGCAGATGGGGTGACTGGGGGCTCAGCTCTGAGCTTAGTGTGACTCTAGTGGGGCACACACATCAACATCCTGGGAATGCAGGTGCCTGCCCAGCTTCCCTAGTAAATGCGCCACTAGCCTCAAGCAGGCATGGCCCTGCGTGGACAGTAGGTGAAACCAATGAAGGATGAGGGCGTGACCCCTCATGCTGGATTCTTCGGGCTGGGGATTCTTCTCCGCAACTTCTACTGAGCCCAGACAGGACCAGGCCTAGATAGGAAGGGCATTCCTGTCTGTCTCGACACTGGCCTCCTCCCTGCCCCTTCCTTGCCCTGTTGGGCCAGACATGGCTGCTGAATTAGCTCTCCCTGCCCCTGGAGGTCTGAGGCACTGGGTCAGCATTCCCCAGCCCAAAGCAGAAGTTCTGGCAAAGGGGGTCCTTCTAGACAGAGGAGCCCAGAGTCGGTGGGAGCAGGGATTAAAGGTCCAAGAGATCAGATTGGCTGTTCCAGAGTCATATAATGTTGATGCTAAAAAAGGTCCATTCTGAGATGATGGCAAAGTGGCTCAGAGAGGGAAACAGACTTGCCCAAGGTCACACAGCATGTTAATGGCAAGTCAGGATTAGAACCAGGAACTCCTACCCTCGCATCCAGTGTGACACTGATAGGGAAGTGGCAGGGGAGGGCTCTCCCTGTCCCTCCCTCCACTCTTGCTTGGTTCGGTCATTGGTTTCTGACCTTGTTTCTTCCCCCTCAGCCAAAGAGAGCTCCCTGGGTGAGCCAGAGTTGCCGCCTGACTCTGACACCGTGGGGATGGACAGCAGCTACCTCAGTGTGAAGGAGGCTGGAGTGAAGGGGCCCCAGGACCGGGCCAGTACCGACCTCCCCAGCCCGCTGGAGAAGGCCGATTCTGAGAGCAACAAGGGCAAGAAGCGGAGGAACCGAACGACCTTCACTAGCTACCAGCTGGAGGAGCTGGAGAAGGTCTTCCAGAAGACCCACTACCCTGACGTATATGCCCGGGAGCAGCTGGCCATGAGGACAGACCTCACCGAGGCCCGTGTGCAGGTCAGTGAGGGCTCCTGGGGAGAGATTGGGAAAGCAGGGCTTGCACCCCGGCTGGTGGCCAAAGCTGGGACCACCCGACTGTCCCTCAACCACACCAGGGCTTTCTTTACCCCAGTCCAAGGACAGCCTGCCCCTTACACCGGGGCTCCACACAGGGAAGTCTGCTGTTTTCCACCTGAATATCAGGCTTCTTGCTCTGGCAGGAGCAGGTACAGAAGACTGTTAGCTGTATTTCTGGGCTCTGTGTGGTGTGAGTGTCCAGGCCATTTCACAAAGGAGAAGATGACTGGGCTCTGCCTTTGAAGGCCTATCTCTTAGGAAGGGAAGAGGATAAACCTAAAAACATCTATAGCAGTCCAATGGGCAGAAACAGAGAACAACCAGGCTCTTCTCTATGCCCAGGACGGCTGCCTCCTCCTCCATCTTTTGATTCCCAAATCAATATACCTCCTTTGTGAAGTCTTCCTGACCATAGTAGCTAAAGCAGTAGCCCCCTAACACCATCCAGCCACCAAAACACCCAACCCAACCCAACCCAACCCAACATAACCCAAACCAACACAGCCAATCCAACACAACCCAACAGAAGCCAAACAACACAGTCAACCCGACCCAACATGCTCAACACAACCCAATAGAACCCAACCCAACGCAACACAACCCAGACCAACACAGCCCAACACAACCCAAACAGCACAGCTTAACACAATGCAACAAGACCCAACCCAGCACAACATAACCCAAATCAACACAGCCAACTCAACACAACCCAACACAACGCAAATACCACAGTCAACCCTACCTGACATGGTTCAGCACAACCCAACACAACACAACCCAGACCAACACATTCAAAACAACCCAACTCATCCCAAATCAACATAACACAAGACAAGCAAATCGGGTCACCTTCAACCATATTGTCCTGTTTTTTTTCTTCTTTATAGAATTTATGACTGGCTTAAATTATTTTATGTTTGTCTCCTGTCACTATAATGTGAGTTCCTTGAGAACAGGTACTGTCTGATTGTTCATCACCGTATTCCTACCAATTAGAGAAGGCTGAACTCAGAGCAGTGAGGGCAAAAAATAAGTATTTGTAGACCGGTGGACCTCCTTTGTCCAGAGAGGTGTGTCCTCCCTCCTCACATGAAGTTACAGCAGGAAAAGAAGCAGAGAGGAAGCAAAGACCTCTGAGTACCCAAAGCACAGGAGACAAAATCCATGCACTAAAGCTCAGGCTTCAGCTTCACACAAATAAATGTCACGCTCAGTCTATTTTTCTACCCCAGAGCATGTTAGAAATAGCAAATGCAGTGTTATCACATAGCGGTTTTTTCCCCCTCCAATGGGCTGAGGAAGTCAATGGCTTGACAGCAAAGAGCAGTTCTTGTTTTTTTGTTGTTTGGTTATATTTTTGTTTTGTTTTAAAACAGCAGCTTAGCTGGGCTAGGCTAGGCTCAGCACAGAAGTGGGCTCAGGGCAAGACAGAGCCTTCCGTTATCTGCAGACCCCAAAGGCGCCCCCTGCTGCCTCAATTCACTAAGGAACCTTCAGCAGAGCATCATTAGGGCATCGGTAAAAGGTTCCTCAGTCCCAGCCATGCTGTGCGTAAAAAGGCTGAGCAATCATTGTCCAGAAATGATTTCATTCAGAATAGATCATGTGAGAAAGGACCAGCTGTCACCATAACTATGCAGCCATCCAGAAACTGTGGGTACCCAGACTGAAGAGTCGGGTTGTTTGGCCACAAGTTCCCGGGGTCTGGCTGCCCGTCTTCTTCCTATCCAGCGCCTGGCAAATGGTTGGGGAAGGAAGGCAGGGCATCTGAGGCTGTCCTGTCATTCCAGAAGTGTCACACACCAACTCTCTTGTTTGCATCAGGATAGACTGCCATGAGACCTCACGGGCCTCGGAGTCTGGACAGGAACTCCAGAACCTGGCCTCGGCCCAGGCCGTGGATTGGGAGGAACTAAAGGAGCCGGTGGAGAAGGGGGAGGCCGGTTATGGGACGTTCCCGTGGGTACCGTGTTGGTGTGGGTTTGACTGGTCCATTCTCTGCACGGTGTGTGTGTGTGTGTGTGTGTGTGTGTGTGCGCGCGCGCGCGCACGCGCGCACGTGTTCCTTACAAGTGGATGGGAGCGCCCGAGAGTTGAATTCACTTAGTAACAAAAGAAGGACGGCTCTTCTAGGACAAACCATGGAAATGACACTGGGCCGTAGAGACCATTTTTCAGGTGCCATCACCCGGCCAAAGCCGAGTGTTCCCTCTGCGTGTGCACACACATCCATTTATGCCTACTTTCAAAACAGAGTCGAGGCAGCTACAATTACAGCTTTATTAACGTCACCTAAAAACAAGAACAGTGTCATGAAATAGGCAGGTAATTAGGTCAGACATCAAGGCTAAGAATCACGCCTGCCACTGAGCACAAATTTCAACCCTGAGCTTCCTGGCAGCCAAGGCAGAAAGGGAGATGCTGATGTGTTGCATATCTTCTCATCTAAGGGGAGGAGCATAGGAATATAGAACGTTAGTGCTAGAAAGGATCATCGATCTGGTCCTCTGCTTTGATAATAAGTAGGAAGAGGCCCACAGGTGGGACATGATCACCTGTGGTCAGGTGACTCCTGAATAGTGACTCAGTGGCAGGGCTGAGACTAGAATCCAGGACTCCTGAGCTCCAGCCCATGTTTCTTTTACTTTAGTTGGCTCTGCCAGGACATGGGCCATATTGTTCTGAGACTTTTCTTTGTATAAAGGCAGCAGGGTGGGTGGGACTTCCATGTGCGTCAGACCTCTGGCTCGAGCCTGGCAGTGCCCTGAGGTTTGAGGGGAGTGGCAGTAGAACCCCCGCCTGCCGCTGCTGGGTTTGTTCAGGGCCCTTACTCAGCTGGTGGGAAGCCAGGTGCCTGGCGTAGAGTGGCGCTGGGGACAGGGAGGGGGGTGGGCGGCTCCAAGATGGACCTTTCCTGGGAAGAAGCTCGGGGTTTGGCCCTGCTCCAGGGGCTGCAGGGGCCTCTCTCTGCTGTCTGGGATTCCGATCTCCGCAGCTGGTGTCTGAAGACAATAAGACAGAGGCCTCCCCGCCCTGGGCCACCCCGCCCTGGCCCCAGATGGGCTGCGGTTACTGAGGCCCCCGCCAAGACGGTTGGTTCCTTGGGGAGAAGCCTGTGCTGAGCAGGCCCAGGCCAGGGTGGGCCGGGAGCGGGGTGGTCCTGGGGCGCGACATGCAGACTGGAAGGCTGGACCTCATGGTCCCCTCTCTGCCCTAGGGCTGTCCTGTGGAGACAGGCTGGGGCCGCAGAGCCCTGAGACACAGAGCATCTGTGAAGAGCTCTCAGAGCGCCAGGCTCCAGGAGCCAGAGCTGGAAAGATGGCCACGCCTAATCTCCAGGCCCTCCACCGTGAGCTCAGAGGGGTCCTGAGGATGCCTGGCCACCACCCAAGCTGGGGGCCTTGAGGCTTGAGGCTGCAGAGCCCCGGGGCTTGTTCAGCAGCAGAGTCCCAGCCCTGTACAGGAACAGGGCCCAGGGCTGCAGGCAAGGAGGGAGGGCTTGGGTGTTTCTGCGGCCCCTCAGCCTTGCCTCCCACCTCCCGAAGTCTCTGGGTCTTTAACCCTCCCGTACATCCCTGGGCCCGGCCCTCCTCCACTCCCATCCCAAAGATAGCACCATCTCTGCCGGTGCTCCCCTGCTCCTCAGCTGTCTTCCCAGATAACCCAGCACCCCCACTGCCACTCCCCCACACTCACTCCAGCCCCCACATTCCATCTCTCCCCACTCTGCTCCTCCTCCCACTTCTGGGACCGGCTGCCCCCTCCCCATGCAGTGCCCCCCAGCCTGTCCAGAGCCTGCCAGATACCTCCACTGGCACCCCTCCACCTGCCACTCCCGGGAACACCCCCCGACCCAGTGGCGGCCACGGACACTTTTCCTCACCTTTTCCCCCCCAGCCCCCAAGAAAGAATGGAGCCATATATCTTGATGCCTCCAGTGGGCTTCTCCCCTCCCCCTGGCATCCCCGCCCCCCCAGCAAACCCTGGGAGGCTGAGGAAGGAGCGGAAAGACGGAGCTAAGCCTGCAGGAAATTAAACATGAAATGAAAACAAGCTCCTCTGATTCATTCTCTCATCCTGGCCCCCGCCCCCCATTCCAGGCCACTGATAAAGGGGGATCCCGTTTCAGCGGCACAGAGAGGAGACCTGATCTGCCCTTGGCTCTCAGCGGGAGGCCTGGGCCTGGACCCCAGGAGCCGCCGGAGGCAAAGGGGTCCAGGAGGCTCTGGAGCAGGGGCTGATGCGTCTCCTACACCAGCCTCAAGACAGGGAGGCAGGATGGCCCTCAAAGCAATGCCAGCCCGTGTGTGTGTGTGTGTGTGTGTGTGTGTGTGACACTTGTGCACACACACATGCATCCTTGGGACCAGAGAGGGAAACCGAGGTGCAGCCTCAGACTCACTCCCTGCCCCCACCCTCCCCACATTCCCATGAGTCATGCACACCCCAGCTTCTTTCCCTTTTAGCAAAAGACAGCAAGAAAGGTCAGGAGCTATAAATAAGCAAGAGCCAAGTACTCTTCAGAACTCCCTGACAGCATTTCTCAGCTCTCACCCGCTGTTCTGTGAGGCGCCACTGCTGTGAGGACATTAGTACAGATATTGGCCCCATTTTCCAGATGCAGAAACTGAGGCCAGCGACAATGCCTGTGCGGGAATGGGCGCTTGGTGGCGCAGCTATGCTAGAAGCCAGGACGGGCTGAGCAGCTCTGGGCTGCCGTGAGGGAGCCCTCCCACCTCCAGCCTGGCTCCTTCTCCCTCCTCTGAGGACATCCTTGGTGCCCTCAGCAAGGCTGCCAGCGGGCTGCCTGTGGGGGGCTGTTGGGGTGTGCCCACTTGTGCCTGAGGCTGTTGGCAGGGACACATCCTGTCCCGCTGACAGAAACCTCCCTCTGGGCATCTCCGAGGCCTGCCTTTGACTCAACCTGAAGCCATCTGGGGTCTGGAAGCTGATCCCTCCCCTCCTCACACCCTCTCCCACCTCTCCCGCCCCAGATCCCAAGTCTCGGGGCAGGGCTAGCAGGCCCCAAGCCGAGCTCTTGCCCATGAAGCCTGGGAAAGCTCTCAGCCCGTCGGAAGTGCTCCTGTGAAGGGCCCAACAGCCCCACCCCCAGCCATCAGAGACCACCCTCCCCACCAAGGCCCCACCCCAGCCAATACCCCACCAGCCCCCGCTCAGGGACAGGTGGGTTTTCACTCCTCCTCGGAGTCAGGCCACCCTCTGCGTGAGACCTCGCAGTGGCCACCTTTAGGGACCACACCAAGATCCAGCCGCTTGGCTGGGCATCAAGGCCCTCCACAGTCTGACTTCTGCGTCCACGGGCCTCTCTCCCGCCGCCTGCCAGCTGGGCAGCATGGCCTCCTGGGGCCTGCCCTGCTGTGTCTACACTAGGACACAGCCCCAGGCCTCTCCTCCACGAAGCTATCCCTGACGGCCTCTGCTGCCCGGCTGAACCCTTGTTCTCCACAGGACCTTCAGCACAGGGGGCCTGAGTGGGGACACTTTCCAACATGAAGGCAGCAGAGAGGCTTAAGCTAGGTAGGAATGCGGGTTCTGGGCCACCGGACAGGCCCCAAGGACCCACAGAGCTGGTGGAAAATTATGGCCAGACTGTGTGTGTGTCTGTGTACGTGTGTATGAGCGTCTAGAGAAAGATTTTCTAGAGGAGCTGTCACACCTTTGTTCAGGTTCCCCTCAGGAGTCCGTGTCCTGAGGCAGGTCAGACCATGCTGGGCTGGGGTTGGTTAGATGACCCCGAGGAGGACCAGTGACATGATGCATGGGTGTGACACTTGCCCGCTCTGGATCTGCAGCTCGGAATGATAGAGTCTGGCTCAAGATCACACTGTGGGTAGTCGGGGGTAAGCTTGCCTTCCCGACTCTCAGCACGGATTATTCTAGATTGTGAGCTTGGAGGCAGAAGGCTGAGGCAGATCCTTCCCTGCAGCTGCACGGCCCAGACCTGGCTCTGAAACAGGTGTGGGGCTCCAGGGAATGACAGATACGGCCTGAGCCCCAGCACAACCGCTCTGTCCTGTAGGTCTGGTTCCAGAACCGGAGGGCCAAGTGGAGGAAGAGGGAGCGTTTCGGACAGATGCAGCAAGTTCGAACCCACTTCTCCGCTGCCTACGAGCTGCCCCTCCTCACCCGGGCAGAGAACTATGCCCAGGTAAGTGCCAGCCCCGGGCTCAGGGAATGGGCATCTCAGAGGAGGGCCTCCAATGGGACTCATCAAGCGGGGCGCAGGCGTGGGCCTGTTCACCCCAGAATGTGGGAGGCCCGGGCCGTTCCTGCCTACCTCACGTGCTGGCTCGGGCTTGGCTGGGCGTTAGGGATGGGCAAGCCGGGACGGAGACGGTGGCTTTCTCCTCTGCCGCATTTGCCCCTTTTGCTGCGGGCATCGGAAGCGAGTCAAGGTGCCAACCAAGGCCTCCAGGCCAGTGGGAGACACTTGGAGCGTCTCCCAGGACAGCCAAGTCCAGAGAGCTGGGGGTCTGGAGGCAGGGCTGTGGTGAACGTGGAGGTCTGAGTCCTGAGCGGGGCTGTCGTCCGGCCCCAGACCTTTCTCACTTCAGACAAACCACGAGCTCTAAGCCTCAGTTTCTTCTGAAAATTGCACATGATGAAAGTACCCACCCAGCTCTTTTGTGAGGTTGTGGAAAGGCCGAAATGAGACAACACAGAAGTGCTTCAGGGATTAAACAGCCAGATAAAGGGCGCTATGCACCCTCAGCTCTCCCAGCGGCTGTGTCGCATCCCGTCCTCCCCTCTGTCCCCTGCTATCAGCCTGTCTCCACTCTAGTGGCAGCGGAGTCTCCAGTGCAATGCAGGGGTGAGAAGGAGTGTGAGCAGTGGCCGACACTGGGGCATCTGCGGAGATGTCTTTCTGGCCGGGTGCACTCGTCACAGCCCACAGCCTGCCCGGCAGAGGGGACCTTGGTGACTCTTGGTGACTGTGGCAGCAGGGCCTCTGCCTTGAGCTCCAAGCCCGGCCCCACCCAGCAGTGAGCTGGTGGTGGTGGCGCAGGCCTTCCTGTTTCCTTTAAGACCCACTGTCCTGGAGCCCTGCTATCCCCCACCCAGCCTCTGGACGCCCCTCCCCGCCCCCCACCAGCTCTACCCCTCCCCCTGCCAGGATTCATGTGGCAGGGGTCAGGGGTCAGGCCTGGGGTGAGGCTGAGGAATGTGGGGTGCTCCCCCCACACACGGGCCTCGCCCTCAGCTCCTGCTGCACACTTTCATCTCTCCTGCTCTCTGTCCTGGGAGAACGGGCCCCTGGCTTGACTCCTGGGTCTGGATTTCCGCTGCCTGAGCTCCCTGCTGGAGCGGAGGCAGGGGTGGGGGGCAGGGGGAAGAGGACCAAGACAGGGCGGGCTCATCCCTCCCACCTGCAGCACCACATATCACACACCTCTTGACGGAGGGGAAGGGAAAGGCCCCTGATTGCCCATTGCTCCTGCCAGGAGCAATGTGGTCAGGCCAATGGGCCAGTGGTTCTTGTTGCCATGACAATGCCCCATGAGACTTGGGGGCCGAGCTCCCCCCTTCATTCAGCTTTCCAGTGCCTTCCCTGAGTAGACTACAAACATGGGCAGGAAGGAGAGCAGGCCAGCAGAAGCCGCCTGAGGGTCCCCTGTAACCCACTCACAGGGCTGAGAGGGCTTGTCTCCTCTGGTCCCACTCAGCCTGTCCCCACCCCCGGCAGCCCAGGTCTGCTTCCAGTCCACCCCCGCGTGCTGCCTGAGCACCTCTCACACATGCACACACACACACACACACACACACACACACCCTGGCCTGTGGGCACCCGGCCCGGCCCTATCTGTTCATGCACGGACACTCACTACGTCCTGAGGCAGCCCCTTCCTTCCTAAGTAAGTTCTGGAACCTCGAGGACACAGCACTTGGAAGCTCAGTCACTGGTCTGGACACCGGGGAGAGGAGGCCCCACCGCCCAGCTCTGCCCCCACCATGCCACAGCCTGCCAGCCTGGAGCCCACCTTCCCAACACCAGAGCCCTCTGAGTTCAGGTCGGCTCCCGTTTCTAAGGTACCTGGGATGTCCCAGGCCTGGCGAGGAGTCACAGGGGAGGGGGACAGTCGCTGACTTCCAGGGGCCACGGAGGGAAAGACGAAGCCGGCCACTGCATCTCAAATTCAGAAGTCAGCTGGCTGAGGTGGGAGCTGCCCTCAGCGGCTTGGCCGTGCCCTAAAGGCAGCCCTGTGACTGGACCCTTGACCGAGTGTGAAGTTCAGTCCCGAAAACCACTTCTGTCTGCGGGGAGCAGAGGAGCCAAAGCGCAGAACCCGAGCCCTTCCAGGTCCAGATGGCCATCAAGGTTTTGAGAGGCTCCCGGGTGAACACCCAAGCACGATTTCGTCATAACTATGGGCTTGTGAGCAGGGCGAGGTCGTCGGGGGGGTACGCGGCAGCGTCCCTTCCCCGCCATGTGCCTGCCACCCCCACGCCTGCCCCTAACCCCAGCTGGCCTGTGACAGCTCTCCCTTCCCTCTCCCCAGATTCAGAACCCGTCCTGGATCGGCAACAATGGGGCTGCCTCACCAGTGCCAGCCTGTGTGGTCCCCTGTGACCCGGTACCTGCCTGCATGTCCCCTCACACCCACCCCCCTGGCTCCGGGGCCAGCGGTGTCACCGACTTCCTGAGCGTCTCCGGGGCTGGCAGTCATGTGGGCCAGACACACATGGGAGGCCTGTTCGGAGCGGCGGGCCTCAGCCCGGGCCTCAACGGCTACGAGCTCAACGGGGAGCCGGACCGCAAGACCTCGAGCATTGCGGCCCTGCGCATGAAGGCCAAGGAGCACAGTGCGGCCATCTCCTGGGCCACATGACAGGGCACCTCTCGGCCTATCCCCACGCCCTCCCCCGCCTTGGGGCACTGGCCACGCCCACGCTTCCCAGGCCCCCAGCCTCCCATTCGACTGTCCTCTTAGGAACCTGGCCTGGGCCAGGGGCCTGGCCCTCAGCACTTTCAACCACCCCGAGTGTGAGGCCCCATGGACCGCTGGGAGGGAGGGGGCAGCAGGTCCCACCTGCCTGGGCCCCGAGGTCGAGCCCCTGCTCCTGGCCGGAGGCAGTGGAGGAAGCCAGGTGCCCAAGTTTTACAGCTTTGCGTCCATTATAAGCTGAAGACCCTTTCTCCCCACCCCTGCTCCCGTGCCCTGCCCGATTTGAGGGTTGAGTCAAGGCTAGGTTCCCATCCAGACCGAGCAATAGCCACGTGCAGTCACGTCCGTCCTTCCCTCCGCCGTGTGGTCCCCTGGTCACCGGGCCAGTGAGTTTGTCTGAAGTCCGGAGTCCTGTTCTTCAGGGTCCTGCAGAGTTGCCCTCCTGCCATGCCCACCCCCCTTTCTCCTCTTAAAGCCCTGACCCCCTGGGCCCAAGGCACCCGACTCACCTCCACCCACCCTGGCCGTCCCCTGTGCTGGACCCACCTGGAGGGCTGGACAGAACAGGAGAGGAGCTGAAGAAACCTGCTGGCATCCAGCAGTGTTGGCGTCTGGGAGCGTGGACAGCCCCCGAGGGGGCAGACTCTGGATCTCGGTGAACACTGCGAGGGGAGGACCCAGACCACCCACAGTACCCATGGTGCTGGAAGGAGAAAAGCTTCTAGAGAGAGGAAGAGCTGCAAGGAGGTGTCCGGGAAGGGACAGGGGCTCAGGCACTCACATCTGCTCTCCTGACCGCCCGACGCCCCACAGCCCGCAGGACGACTGTTCCAGAGGGCAGGTCTAGGCAGCTTTGTTTTCTAGCCTGCCAGGCCCCTCCTGGAGGACCTGGAGACGCCTGTCCCTTCCCCCACCCATTCTGGTCGCTTGCCAGGGCTGCTGAGCAGTGTCCTGGCGTGGAAGGACTTATACCTCGGAACACAGAGTAGGGCCTGGAGTCATGTCGGCAGAAGGGGTCGAGAGCAGCGTGTGGAATTAGCTAAAGGATGTGTGCTCACGCTCAGCCTTTCGGTCCCCACACTGCCTCAGGCTGCCTGTCCCCTGTCAGCCATCCCTGGAGCGGCACCCTACCTGCCCAGAGTCCCCCACAGTGGGTGGGGACCCCATGTTCTACCAGGCGAGGCCAGAGAGGGCCTGCTCTTGTACTTCGTCCCTAGGGAATCCGAAATCTCAGCCCCTCCCTCTCACCAGCCTCTAGAAGGGCTGGTGGGCGCCTCTCCTCTGGGTCACTTGCTCTGTCCCGGATGTGGGGGGCAGGATGCCGTCCAGAAGCCGTGTCCCTACCTGCGGGAAGGTGCTTCCTTCTGGGGAGGAACTCCACACCTGCCTGACTGGAGACGAGCAGCTCGAGTTTTGGTACCAGATTCAGCTGTCATCTAAGCTTGTGATACCCAGTCCCTGTCCTCTGGGGCCACCCTTTAGAGCCCGAGGCCCCTCCAGTGAGCAGCCCCTGGGGACAAGTGCTCACCTTTCCTACCTTCTGCCTTGATCCTATCCGGGAGGAGGGTTAAGTCCAGTGGGCTTGGGGGCCTGTACACAGGACAGCCTCTTGGCTTGGGTGGAGGGTGAGATCCTCTCCCTTTGAGCTGCTCGAGGTTTAAAAGGCATCATGGTCCCCACCTCTGCCTTGTGCTCTCATCTGCCGTGGAAACAAGCCTGGGGAAGGATCTGGTTTTGGCCTCCCTTGGTAAGAGTCAGACCTCTTTGTGAACCATAGCCCTAACACTGATCTTCTAGAAGCGATCTTGAACATTAAGTTAAATGCTGGTTTTAAATGATCCTTATAGCTGAGGATACTGGAATGACTCTTAGGGAGCCTTTTCCAGTTCTGAGGTTCACTGAAATAACTCAGGCTCCCCAAATCTAGGAAGGGAAAGGGAGAAACACTTAAGGCTGGGAATCATTCCCTGTCTTTCCCTTAAGGGCTCCGGTGACTGGCAAGGACAAGGGAGGAACCCTCGTCATACCATGTTCTCACCCAGAAGGGGATCCACACAGAGGGATGGAGAACTGAGAGATCCCCAGAGGAGGAGTGGAGGGGGCTCTAGGCAGATTCTTCTGGAAGGGACCCCTGGTGCTCAATCCTTCTATCTGACTGCTTTCTGGCTGGGCTAGACCAAAGTCAGACAAATTTCAACCAAAAAGCTCAAGAAGAAAAAGCCTCTAATAGAGGGGAAGCCCTGTGGTTCTGGCTGTCCTTCCCACCCACACAGCCAAGTATTTATGATTAAAATGTCCATGTGAAATGTGCCTGTTCACCTCCCCACAGGTAGCTCCCTGCCCCAGGCCCCCAGGGCCGGCCCAACGCTCCAAGAATCATAGGACCTGGAGCTGGGAGGGACATAAAGACCCTCTACTTAGTGTGCTCCCTTCCCAACAGAGAGGAGAAGGTCCTGGCTGTGGTGGGGGAGGGCCAAGTGGGGGGTGACTATCCCGGGGAGCAGGGCATACACGTAGCCTTAGCCCGCAGGGGGTGGCGCGACCTCCTGCAGCCTCTCCACTCCCTGCTGGCTGTCCTCCCTCTCCTCAGCCTTCCCTCTGCTGCCTTCCCAGTGGGAGGTGAGGCCCAGACCTCCCAGGGTAGGAGGCGGCCCCACGGCGGCCCCTGCCAGTACTCTTCGAGCTTGGGGGGACCCTCGGGGGCTGGCTGGCTGGCTTCCTCGGGCGCGAGGGCTCAGGCAGGTGGGCACAGAGGAGCGCCAGCTGGCTCTGGGGGCCACCTCGAAGCACATAAGCTGCAGGGGTGAGGCTTCCCTTTGGCTCCGGGCCTCAGGTCTCACAGAGCCAGAGATGCGAACCCTAGGCAGCCTCCTCAATGCTGAGGGGGCGTCTGGGCCCCCCTGGGAACAGGCCCAGGCAGCCGGGGCTTGACATGAAGGTGCTGCTACCGCCCTCAGCGGCCCTCTCAGCTCCCGGAGGGTGCGAGAGAAGCGGGCTCTGGGGGCACACGGCGAGGATTGTCCCCCCCGTCCTCGATGGCACTGGCGGGACACGGACTTCGTAACCTTTCTTGAATCCTTTCAGCTATACTTGATTCTCGGCTCTCGCTACCGCACCTCCAGCTCGGGCAAGCAAGGTGGCAGGGTGGGTTCAACGACACTGCAGGGGGAGGGGGCAGCCGTCCCGAGCTGGGTCCCCAGAGGCAATGGCCACATGGGGCCCAGCTCCAGGGCCCCCTGCCCGCCATGTTTTCGTCGGGGTAGCCAAGAGGAGCTTGTCCATGAAAGCTACCGTGTGTCTCGCTCAGGCAGCCGTTCTCTCTTGGGGCCGGGTTGAGGGGACACTGTCAAGTAGGACACTCCGGGGCCTCTGGTCTGCTTGATGGCCCTCTCAGGGCCAAAGGCAAACAAGACTAGCTGGGGGATGATGGTTGCCAGGTTGGCCCCCAGGATAACCATCAAGAGAAAAATGAGAAGACCAGGAGAGCACTACTTCCAAAGTCACAACAACCCTGCTCCCCCTCGCAGAGGTGGCCGCAGGGAGGAAAGGCCTTCTGGCCAGACAAGCATGACCTAGTCCCGCCCTCCCCTCCTCCCCTTCACTCACACACATAGAGCTAGGCCTTTATACTACTGATTTTGAGGGACAGTGTTCAATGCCTAATGATCTGTTTGGATGTGCAGTGGTGGAAAAGAGAGCTGAGCGCTCCAAGGAACGGGAACCTCGGCCAACACTGACTGTTCTCATTGTAAGATATTTTAACCCTGTATAAACGCAACTTTTCCTTTAGCTTAATGGCCTGGGGTGGAATATTAAAAAATATATATTAAAGATACATTAAAAATTCAGAAAAAAATGTTTAAAAAAAATGAGGTCAGTTCCATAAAGTTTTACTGCCTTATAGCACCATGTAACGACATTATAGCAAACTATTAAAAGAATCATTTCTTGCCTTTTAAAGTAAGTTATTGCACTTACATCTTCTTGTGGAAGGGGAGGAATATTGACGAGAAGGGGACTAGGGCCTAGGCTTGGGGCCGAAAGGCTCGGCTGGCAAGCACTGGGCGTTCTGGTGCACCCTTTGCTGGGCACAGCCCACACTGTGTGTTTGGTCGGTGTTTGCAATAAACTCCTTCTCCTTCCTCCTCTCAACTGGGACCTGTCTGTTTTGTTCCTGACTTGTGACAGATGAAATGTGATCAGAGGGGCCTCTGAAATCTCACATTAATTGAAGTCGGCAAAAAATACTAACAGTGCCCTTTTGAACTGCTGACACAGTACAGAATGGATTACCAGGGCTAGATTAACAACAGGTGGCCAGGGCTCCTGCACAGAGAGGGGGCGCTTGGCCTGCAAGAGTCGGGGACAGCCCCCCTTCATCTCAGTGGACCTGCCTGCACAGCAGGCAAGCTGTGGGGGAGGACATTGGGTGGGGGACGGGGGGACCCGAGTCCGCTTCTCAGGCAGCAGAAAGGGCCACCCCCCCCCACCCTGTGCCACCCAAGGTCGTGGCTTGGGTGTGCAGAGCACTGCCCATGTGCTGAGGTCCTCACAGTGGCCCAGCCGGCCCCTCGGTCCCTGAGCACCGCTCTGTATTTCCAGGGGCTGTTCTGAAAGCAGAGAGAGTCGGGATGTGGTGGTCCAGGATTGGGGAGACTGGCTGCTTGGCCCAGAGCACAGGACAGGCCTCCAGGAGAGGCAGGTCCCACTCCTGGCTCTACTCCTTAGTGGCTGAGGGAACTTGCAGGAGATGTAGCCAGATGATTTTTTTTAAAGCAAAGCTCTAGAAGCACATTATGAAACATGGAGGACCCAGGTTGTGCTATAGAATAAGGGCTTCCTTGCTTTCCGACTTGAAGGTGACTCACAGAAGAGGCTGTTGGCCTCTGAGGCACGACGGTGTGGAGAGGGGGGTCAGCTCTAATGTCGGAGTGGGCAACAAGCTTGTCCCTGACCAGTTCGCTAGTGTGGGGGAGGACTCCATGGGTAGACTCTATACGCCGACACGGCACAGTGGCATCAAGGACAACGATCATCTCGCAGAGAAAGACCTCCCCCTCTGGGTACCAGCTGCACAGCTACCATGAAGGCCCTTCCCATCCTCTCTTCTCGGCTTTTTAAGTGTGGCTTTCTTGGAGCCATAGCTCGGATTTGCTACCGGGGGTGAGTGCGGTCAGCATAGACCCAACCAGGTTTTAGGTTGGCCTGGGCTGGGCATTTGTTTTTAAGGAAGACACTTAAAGAAGACACCGGTTGCCTCTTCGGGCTCGCGGTCAGGGTGGCATCCCCAGTTACTGTCCAGTCGCCAGGCGGGAACTGAAGCAGAGAGGGAAACGCCATGTGCACACGGTGCTGTCCGCCTTGTGTCCTGAGCACCCCAGCCTCCCAGAGTCCAGGTGAGTGCTAGGCCTAAGCGTGGGTGGCTGGACAGAGGCCCTGTCCCCGACCTCCCTCAAACAGGACTGTGGCTCAGCCCTCCTGGACCACTCATTGTCCCCAGACCCTCTGCAGCCTTTCACTTGGCCACATTCCTAGATGTGCCATCTGTTTAGAGCGCCCGCCCCCGCCCCCCAGCCACAGGCACCAGGAGATCTCCTGTTAGTTCCCTAAGGCTTCCTCCAAACAGCAACACCCCCCCCCCCCCCCCCGTCGTTCCCCCAACCCTCCCCCCCCCCCCCCCCCCCCCCCCCCCCCCCGGAAGCTCTTCCCTAAGTCCAGGGCCCCACCCCTCCCTGCACCCAAGGTCAGCCGTCGGCCCCTCCGTGCCCCTGCAGAGCTGTTTCTAATGCTGTTTCAGCACGTAATCCGTACGCGTTGTCTGTGTACCTGGCTGACTGCCCATGTGCCTGAAAGACTCCGAGGAGAGACAGGCTGGTTCTATTCGCATCTGGATGTCTTGGGAAAGACTCTCTGGCTCATAAGGGGAAGGGGAAGGTCAGAGAAAGGATTCAGGTAGAGAGAGCTGGATGCTGGCTTAGGTCACCAGGGATCAGCCTGGTGATCTCTTGAGAGAAAAGAGAACTCAAGAGCCTCCACCTGGCCGTGGGCCTTGTCAGCCCTGTTCCTCCAGGGGCCAAGGGCACTCGAGACCCGCCAAAGCCGGGACGGGAAGCCCGGCCTCTTTGTTTAGTGCTCCCGGGGTTGAGGCAGCACAAGGCCAGCTCCCCAGGATTGCCATAACCCAGGGTGCTCCTCTCAGACCTCGTCTGCTGAGTCTGGGGCTCAAACCCCACTTTCTCCAAGTCATCCCTAGACAGTCCTCATGCCCCTGGGCCCTCCACATCACCACCTGCCTCGGGATGGTCTGCACACAACCCCCCTGCCAATCCGGGGGCAACTCGTCCCGCCTTCAGTCCCTCACCAGCCCCACTGCCCCAGGTCTTGCTATAGGAAACAGGACTGCCCTCAGGGCGCTGGGAACTGGCCCCTCAGGGCCTGTTGATCAGCAGAAACAACCTCCGCCCCCCGCCCCCGCATGTAGCTGCCTGGGAGTGGCCTTCCCCTCCATGGGCTCAGCTGCTCAGGAACAATAGGGCCTCCACAAGCAGTCCGCTCCCCCAAAATAGGGCCATTGCAGACCGTCTCCGCGCTCAGAAGTGAGAAGATGCATGCCAGCCCCAGAGACAATGGGGTGTGAGAGTTGACATTTTCCCAGGAATTCTGTGATTCCAAACAGATTCTTTTCCCCAGCTCTACACAGACCAACAGGCTTGAGGAAGGCAAACTTCCGAAAAGGGGCTTCAGCTTATGACCATGTGCGCGCCATGTGTTAAGGTGTTGCCTTAAGTCATCGGGAGCAAACCCGCTGTGGGGCCTGCACGAGGTGTCCCCCTAGCCCGGGTCAGGGCCCACGCACAGCCACACGGAGGCTGTTTCTGCCCCCTGCCAGCCCCTCGGGGGCGTCCCCAGCCCCCACCCCGCCCCTTCTCCGTCCTCTACCTACAGTGGAGCTCTGTGATGTCCAGGCCCCATGAGAAAGTCAGGAGCTCCTGTTGTGCGACGTGCAGGCCCAGCACTAGCTCGGAAAGAGAAGGAAAAGAAGGTGTGCGCCCGTGAGCTGGCAGGACAAGGAAGGGAGGAGAGCCGTCGGCAGCCAATGAAGGACGAAGGACAAAGTGGCCCGGATCTTCTCTCGGAGGCAGGTGTGGAGGCCAAACTCCGCCGAGATCGGGCCACCTGTTAGCTCAGTCCCCGCAAGTCACCTCCGACTTTCCATTGCTTCATCTGTAAAATGGGGACGGCCAGCTCTCTCCTGCTTCTCTCACCAGGTGGTTACGACGTCCAAAAGCAGGACAGCATTTGAAACGAGTCTGGAGCTTGCTGAACAGGCAGGAGAAATCATGCACTCCGGTGTCCGAGAACGCGCCACACTGGGAAGCCCTGAGGACCCCTGGTCTTGTACTTCTGGGACTGAAAAGGGGGTGCCGGCCAGCGATCTGGTGGGAGCAGCATATGCGTGTGCTCGGGCTACCAGGACAAGACACCCACACATGCAGTGGTGTAAATGATGGTTATTTTCTCACGGTTCTGGAGGCGAGAAGCCTCCAGGTGTTGGCACCTCAAGGTGTTGGCAGATTCGGTTTCCAGCGAGGCTTCGCTTCCTGGCTCGAAGCCGGTCACTTTGTCCCTGTGTGCTCCCACGGCTTTGTCTCTGTGCTCCTGCAGGAGTTCTGGTGTCTCCTCCTTTTCTTAGGAAGCCCCCCGCCCCACATACACACACCCTCACTTAGCCTTATTACTTCCTTATAGGCCCCGTGTCCCAACCCAGTCACACTGGGGGAATTAGGGCTTCTGTCCATGGACTTTGCAGGGGGATACAGTTCAGCCTAAAACAAGCAATGTGGCCGGCGTGTGACATAGGAGGGGACTCGCAGAAGCAGACGTGCAATGCTCTTCCCTATTCTCATGTCCCAGAGGCTCTCAGCAGGTCCTAGCAGGCTCCCAAACAGGCCTGGCGACATCTGGACTCTGTGCCTTGTCATTTCCTTCCTAGGCCACCATAAAGTGGTCTGTGCCATTCCTAGTCCCTCCTGCCTGCCCCATCCCATCACCAACGCTGACACCATCTCTGATCACATCCCAACGAGCATCTGGGAAGCCTCTGCATGGCCTACACAGACAGCTCAGCTCTTTCCTTTAGGCCTAAACTCCTGTATGGCCTCATCTTTTCTAACACCCCGGCCTGGACTCAGAGTTCCTGCAAATCCAAGACTTCACCCTTTGCCATCTTTCTAAAAATCTTTAATCCCCATCCACTATCTCCCCCACCCCAGGCCCCTCCAGGAACCATCAGTGTGTTCTCTACAGTTAAGAGTCTGTTTCTTGGTTTGCCTCTCTTCCCCTTCCCCGTTGCTCATTTGTTTCTTAAATTCCACCTATGAGTGAAATCATATAGTATTTGTCTTTCTCTGACTTATTTTGCATTACACTCTCTAGCTTTATCCATTTGTTGCAAATGGCAAGACTTCACTCATTTTTATGGCTGAGTGATATCCCATTATGTATAAATACCCCCTCTTCATTGTCCATTCCTCAGTCAGCGGACACTTGGGTTGCTTCTGTAGTTTGGTTACTGTAGATAATGCTGCAATAAACATAGGGCTGCACGTATCCCTTTGAAATAGTGTTCGTATTTGGGGGGTAAATATCTAGTCACGCCATTCCTCGATCATAGGGTAGTTTTATTTTTAATTTCTTGAGGAACCTCCATACTGTTTTCCATAGTGGCTGCACCAGTTTGCATTCCCACCAACAGTGCAAGAGCGTTCCTTTTTCTCCACATCCTCGCCAACACTTGTTTCTTAGGTGGTTGATTTTAGCCATTCTGACAGGTGTGAGATGGTATCTTATCGTAGTTTTGATTTCCCTGATGATGAGTGATGTTGAGCATCTTTTCATGGGTCTGTTGTCCATCTAGGTGTCTTCCTTGGAGAAATGTCTGTTCGTGTCTTCTGCACATCGTTTAATTGGATTATTTGTATTTTGGGTGTTGAGTTTGATAAGTTCTAGTATCTTGGATACTAGCCCTTTATCTGATATGTCATTTGCAAGTATCTTCTCCCAGTCGATAGTGCCTTTTGGTTTTGTTGATTGTTTCCTTTGCTGTGCAGAAGCTTTTTATCTTGATGTGGTCCCAATAGGCTTTTTTTTTTTTTTTCTTTTATTTCCCTTAGCTCAGGTAACTTTATCTAGAAAACTGTTGCTATGACCAATGTCAGAGAGATTACTGCCTGTACTCTCTTCTAAGATTTTTATGGTTTTAGGTCTCACATTTAGGTCTTCAATCCATCTGGAGTTTATTTTTGTGTATCGTGTTAGAAATCAGCCCAGTTTCATTCTTTAGCACGTGGCTGTCCAGCTTTTCCAACATCATTTTTGAAGAGACTAGACTGTCTTTTTCCTCTTGTATATTCTTTCCTCCCTTGTCAAAGATTAATTGACCATATGATTGTGGATTTATTTCAGGGTTTTCTATTCTGTTCCATTGATCTATGAGTTTATCTTTGTGCCAGTACCATACTGTTTTGATTACTACAGCTTTTTCAAGATTGCTTTGGGGGCATCTGGATGGCTCTGTGGGTTAAGTGTCTGCCTTTGGCTCAGGTCATGAACCCAGGGTCCGGGGATCGAGCCCCATGTTAGGCTCCCTGCTCAGCGGGGAGTCTGTTTCTCCCTCTCCCTATGTCCCTCCCCTCACTAATGCTCTTGAACATACACACTCTCTTTCTCAAATAAAATCTTAAAAAATAATAATACTGCTTTGGATATTAGAGGTCTTTTTTGGTTCCATACAAATTTTAGGATTATTTGTTCTAGTTCTATGAAAAGTGCTATTGGTATTTTGATAGGGATTGCATTAAATCTGTAGATTGTTTCGGGTCGTATGGGCATGTCAACGATATTAATTCTTCCAATCCATGAGCACACAATATCAGTCCATTTTTTGTATCTTCTTCAATTCCTTTCACTAATGTCTTGTAGTTTTCAATATGTGGGTCTCTCACTTTCTTGGATAAATTAATTCCTAGGTATTTTATTGGTTTTGGTGCAATTATAAATGGGACCATATTCTTAATTCCATCTTCTGCTGTTTCATTATTAGTGTGCCGGTATGCAACAGCTTTCTGTACATCGATTTTGTATCCTGCAATTTTACTGAACTCACTTATCAGTTCTAGTAGTCTTCTGGCAGAGTCTTTATGGTATTCTATATATGGTGTCATGTCATCTGCAAATAGTGAAAGTTTTACTCCTTCTTTACCAATTTGGATGCCTTTATTTCTTTATGCTGTCTGAGTGCTGTGCCTAGGACTTGCAGTACTATGTTGAATAAAAAGAGTGAGATTGGACATCCTTGTCTTGTTCCTGACCTTAGGGGAAAAGCTCTCAGTTTTTCCACCATTAAGTGTGATGTTGGCTATGGGTTTTTCATCTAAGGCTTTTATGACGTTGAGATATGTTCCCTCGACACCTGCTTTGCAGAGGGCTTTTACCACGAATGGATGTTGTACTTTGTGAAATGCTTTTTCTGCATCTATTGAAATGATCGTATGGTTTTTATCCTCTTCTGACATATCACATTAATTGCAAACACTGAACCCCCACCTTGCATCCTGGGAATAAGTCCTACTTGATCATGATGTGTGATTTTTCTATACATGATGTTGTTGGATTCATTTCACTAATACTTTGTTGAAGATTTTTGTATCACACTTCCTGTCTCCTTGTTTTCTCACTCTCCTCAGGTCAAAGTGCCTGCCCCAAGCTCTCCACACACCCCTGTCCACCTAGTGCCCATCTCCACCTATTAATTCTCCAGAACCACCTCAAGTGCCACCTCCTTCCCCAAGTCAGAAGTGATCACACTGTTCCTTCCATGGCAGGGAATGTGCCCCACCCAATACATATCATATAATTATGCACTTATATGATATGTATTTAGTAATTCCATTATAAGCTTCTCAAAGGTGGAAATGGTATAATCTTCACCTGTTGGTCTGTAGCACCTGGAAAAGCATCATAGCAAGCATCTGATGTTAGCTGGATGGCTGGCAAGTCGGCATTCCACATCAAGAACATACCAGAAAACACTAAATTAAAGCAATGGAACTGGAGGCTGCTTAGATCCTGAGGCCCTAAGAAAACGTCCAAGTTAAGACGAGAAAGGGATCCCAGTCCACGACAAAACCAAGGAGCTGTACAAGGTGACAGTATTTCATCACCACTTAAAAAATTATCTTTTTTTTTAAACAAATTTTTTTAAGATTTTATTTATCTATTTGACAGAGATCACAAGTAGGCAAAGAGGCAGGCAGAGAGAGAGGAGGAAGGAGGCTCTCCACAGAGCAGAGAGCCCAATGTGGAGCTTGATCTCAGGACCCTGGGACCACAACCTGAGCCAAAGGCAGAAGGTCTAACCCACTGAGCCACCCAGGCACCCCCAAAATAATCTTTATTGAGGTATAATTTACATAATAAGTTTTAAGTGTAGATTCAGATGAGTATGTATATGTATATGTACACACACATAACCATCACCATATTCCCTTGATACCAAAAAGTTTCCCTGTGGCTCATCCCAGTAAATCCCCAGCCTTAGGCAACCACTGTTCTACTCTATCTCTCTAGGTGAGTTTTACCTGTTGTAAAGCTTCATCAAAGTTATGTGTATGTGTGTATGTATATCTGTGTGTGTATATGTATGTGTATACGTGTGTATGTATGAATATGTATGTATGTACAGTATGTACTCATTTGTGTCTGGCTTTCGTTCACCTATTTTGGAAAATCATCCATGTTGTGTGTCTCAATAGTTTGTTATTTTTATTGCTTGTTATCCATTGTATGGATATACCACAAGTTGTCTATCCACTTACCTTTTGAATCTTGGAGTTGTTTCCAGTTTTCAGCTATTTTGAACAAAGCTGCTATGGACATCTGTGTGCATGTCTTTGTGTTTTCTATGTTTCTTTAAAACATACATTATGGAGCGCTGGGGTAGCTCAATTGTTAAGCGTCTGCCTTTGGCTCAGGTCATGATCCCAGGGTCCTGGGATCGAGCCCACAACAAGCTCTCTGCTCAGCAGGAAGCCTGGTTCTCCCTATTCCACTCCCCCTGCTTGTGTTCCCTCTCTTGCTGTGTCTCTGTCAAATAAACAAATAAAACCTTTCCAAAATTAAAAAAATAAAAAAACATACATAATGTAAATTATACCTATTTATTCCTCTCCTAATTTTTGAAAAAGTTTATGTAAGATTGGTATTATTTCTTTCTTAATTGATAAAATTTGCCAGTAAAACTAAGTGGGTTTTCCTTTGAGGTAAGTTCTAAATTGTGGGTTTGATTGCTTTAACAGATACAAGATTTTCTTAACAGATACAAGATAACAAGATTCAGATTTTCTATTTCTTCTTGAGGCAGTTTTATCCCTTTGTGTCTTTCATGGATTGTGTCCATTTCACCCACATGGCAGAATTTATCAGTTTAAAGTTGTTCATATGTATTTCCCTTTTAATATTTTTAGAATCTGTCCTCATTTTGATTCCTGATACTGGTAATTTATAACTTCTTTTTTTCTTTGAACACACTTTCTTACTGATTTTTTTTTTTCAAAGAACCATTTTTTTTTTAATTTTTAAATCATTTTTAAAAAATTTATTTCTCTCCATTCTTTGTCCATTTTCCATTTATTTCCACTCTTCCTTCTTTCTTCTACTTTGGACTTAATTTTTTCTACTTTTTCAAGTTCCTTAAGGGTAGTTTCTGAAGTTTAGATAATTAATTTTAGTTCTTTTTATTTTAATTTTTTAAAAAAAGATTTTATTTATTTGACAGAGAGATCACAAGTAGGCAGAGAGGCAGGCAGGGCTGGGGGAGCAGGCTCCCTGCTGAGCAGAGAGCCCGATGTAGGGGTCTATCACAAGACCCTGAGCTGAAGGCAGAGGTTTAACACACTGAAGCACCCAGGCACCCCTAATTTTCATCTTTTGAAAAAAGATTTTATTTATTTATTTGATAGAGACAGAGATAGCGATGAGATAGCGAGAGAGAGCATAAGTGTTGGGGGGCAGATAAGCAAGCTCCCTGCTGGGACCCTGGGATCACAACCTGAGCTGAAGGCAGACACTTAACTGACTGAGCCACCCAGACACCCCTATTTTTACTTTCTTTAAAGTTTTATTTAAGTCACCTCTACACCCAGCGTGGGGCTTGAACTCCCCACCCCGAGATCAAGAGTCACAAGCTCTTCCAACTGAAACGGCCAGGTAACCTCATTTGAGTTCTTTTCTAACATAAGCACTTCAAGCTATAGATCTCCTAATACTCTATCCCATACTGTGATACACTGTGTTTTCATTTAGCCCCAAATATTTCTAATTTCCTTTGTGTCTTTATGAACCCAAGCATTATTTAGAAATACATTAAATTCCACCTATTGGGGACTTCAACAAATATGTTATTAATTTAATTCCATTGTGAACAGAAAACATAGTTTTTGTTTTGGTTTCCTCAAAAATTACTGAGAGTTATTTTATGGTGTGATGCATTTGTGGTGCACATTGCATATATACTTGAGGAAAACGTGTATTCAGTTATTAGTGAATGAAGTGTTCTATAACTGTCAATTAAGCTAAGACAGTTGATAGTATTATTCAAGTTATCTGTTATCTTTCTGACTTTTCTATCAACTTGTTCTATCAGTTACTAAGAGACTGGGGTGCGTGGGTGGCTCAGTTGGTTAAGCATCTATCTTTGGCTCGGGTCATGATCTCAGGGTCCAGGATCAAGCCCCACATCAAGCTCCCTGCTCAGTGGGAAGTCTGCTTCTCCCTCAACCTCTCCCCACCCCCACTGGTTTGTGCTCTTTCTAATAAATAGATAAAATATTTAAAAAATTACTAAGAGAAGAATGTTAAAACATCCAAATATAATTGTAGATGTTCTTATTCACTTTCAGTTGTTAGTTTTTCCTTTAAATATTTTGAAGCATCATTACTCAGTGCCTAATTTAGGGATACTTGTTTTGTCTTTTTGATGAATTGATTCCTTTCTAATATGAAAAATTCCTCTTTCTCCCTAGCAATATTCTTGTTTTGAAGTTAATTTTGCCCCTTATTGATATAATCATCCCTACTTTCTTCATGATTCACAATTGTGTAGTATACTCTACCTGTATTTTATAGTGTTTTCCTTATAGATAGCATTTAATTGCTCTTGCTGTTTAATTCAGAATGATAATCTCTACCCTTTACCTAGAATGTTTAGACAATTTATATTTAATGCAATTACTGACATATTTGGGTTTAAGTCTACTCTATTTTTTTTTAAATTTGTCCTGTCTTTGTTTACATTATTCTTTTTGTCTTTTTGATTCATATATTTCTGGTGTTCCACCAATATTGGCCTATTAGCTATGCCTCTTGTAAAGGTTTTTAGTAGTTGCTCTAGGGCTTAAAATGTGCATCTTTAATTTATCACAGTCTATCTCACGGATACCTTCCCAGCTTTCTTCCTAACTCACCAGCAACAACTTTTCAGTGTCCTTCTCTGGTTTTCTGGGGTTTGTTGTTTGTTTGCTTTCCCCTCTATAAATATTAGAGTAGGCCTAGTAATCAGGTGCTAGTCCATTTCTCTTCTCAATCTATACTGACTCTCTGGGCAATCTCATCTAGTCTAGGGGTTTTAATTCACATCTACATATTGATTCCTAACTTTTCCCCTGAGCTCTAGATATCTAAGTGCTTAAATGATATTCCCACTTAGATGTCCAAAAGGTATCTCAAACTTAGCATACCTCAAGTAAGGCACTTGATTTTCACTCTCGACACTTGACTGCTTTCATCCCTGCAGTGGACATATTCCAGTTCATGGTAACACTCACTCTGTTACTCAGGACAAAAACCTAGACGGTGGCTGTGAATCCTCCATTGTTTTCTCCTACATTCATCAAGAAGCCCAGTAAGACTGTATTCCCCGTATAACTTCTTACTACCTCTGCTACTACTGTCCAAGTCTAACTAAGCCACCATCTCTCACTTGGGCTCCTAAAACAGCTTTCTAAGTGATTTCCTTTCCTTAATTCTTGCTCCATGTAGCCTACTCACTGCACAGTAGCTGAAATGATCTTTTAGAAAAATACCATTCAGATATCACTGCTTTGCTTAAAACCTTCCAGTGTCTTCCCATCACACACAATAAAAATCCAGAATCCTTTTGGCCTACATGGCCTGCAATTTGGCTCTGGCCTACTTTTCTGGTGTGATCTCTACCATGCTCTCCACACTAAATACATGGCATTCTTGCTGTTCTTAAAACAAGCTGAGCTTGTTCCTGCCTGAGGACCTTTGTGTTAGCTGTTCCCCCTGCCTGGTACCCTCATGGTTCACTCCTTCTCAACATTTACATCTGTGCTTAAATGTCACTCTGACCAACCCATCTAAGATGCCTCCTCATGCCCCAGCCACGGTCTCCCCTTACTCTGCTTTATTTTCTTCACATTTATTGCCATTTGAAATTATATTCATTTACTTGTTTTGGTTGTCTTCCTTTTTAGAATGTAATCTTTTAGATGAAAGTGGGCATTTTGTTCTGATCCATGTAGCATCCTCACATGAAGAACAGTACCTGGTATACAGTAAGTGCTCAATCAGTGGGCTTGACTGGATGAATCCATCACATCAGCCTTCTTATTTTCTTTTTTAAGATTTTATTTATTTATTTGACAGAGACAGAGAGATCACAAGTAGTCAGAGAGGCAGGCAGAGAGAGAGGAAGCAGGCTCCCTGCTGAGCAGAGAGCCCGATGCAGGGCTTGATCCCAGGACCCTGAGATCATGACCTGAGCTGAAGGCAGAGGCTTTAACCCAGTGAGCCACCCAGGTGCTCCCAGGCTTCTTATTTTTTAAAGGAAAAGAACATTTAGGAGTCAGTAGACTAGAAACATCTGAGTGAAAATTTACTGTTTCTTGGTCCCTTCTCTGAAAGTGAATTAAATCTCGTTGTCAGGCACAATTCTCTTCGTTAACAGACTTCAGGTTCAGGTTGTGTCTACAGGAATATCTCTCTATTGACTTGCCAGGCTCATCCTTCCTGAGTAGTTGATGCTCTTCAATCCAAGCTCTGATAGACAAGGCTGTGTCCTGGCCATAGTCTCACCAGGTACCTGTGATGTGGTGTCAAGCTCTGGAGGAGGCAGAAATCACTCCTCAGGAAGTCCTAAATCAGAACACTTCCTAGTTCTCAGACCTAGACAGCCTGTAATATACTGCACTGGGCTGAGAGATGTTTCCTTTCTATTCCGACACTTGTCCCTAAGTCACCCTCTCCAGTGAGATGCTGTAGCCATGGGACTAAATGGAGCATCAATCTGATATTCATGGATATTCATTCTTATAACTTCTGAAGAAAAGCCAAGACACAACTGGCAACTGGAAGAGAGGTTTAAAAATCCCTTGCAGCTCCCAAGAACTGGGGAAGATGGAGTTGATGGAATCCTCATTTGGCCAAGTTGTCAATACGTCGAACCAAACTGGTGACAAGAACAAAGCTGTTACAGGAGAAGTTATTGGGACTATATCCAGAGAACAAGAACAGAGACTGGGCACGGGGTAGGCAGAAGGGAGGGGATGAAGGTAAACCCTTCAGGGTCTACTGGAGAAAGACTATTGGAAATCCTATAGGAGCTGCTGCCACCAATGCACAATTTTTGTTAATTACCTCAATTGTGGCTGTTATCCCCTTAATGAGAAACACAACTTTACTTCTAAGCAGGCACTGAGGCTGGCAGAAAGCTGAAACCTGAAAATCAGCAGATACACGGCTGCATACAGACCTTACTATTGAAATTAAGCCACATCCAAAACACAGGGGGTAGGACTCCAAATAGCTTCAGACAGCAGCCAGCCATGCAGGGCCCTCCCCAGGCACCGGATGGACGCTCTCTGGACTCGTCAAGAGGCCCAGATCCCAAGTGCTCATTTCAATAACATAAGAAAATAAACATGGGGCTTATTTATAGCACAGGAAAGGGACTGGGGCAAAAGAACCACTCATTTGGTAATCCACCCTGACGGGGCCAGATAGGATCCAGACCCCCAAGCTCTCTGGTAACAGGGTGAGCAGAAATAGGGGCCGGAAGAGGGCTGGCTGCCAGCATCACCAGGTACAACCTCGTAAAGGCCCTGGTTAAGAGAAGGAGAAAAGATCTCATACTCAGACCATCTCACCATCCTGGGTCCAAGTGCTCTTGCTACGTCCAATTTCTGGTTGAAGAAACTAAGGCGTGGGAGTGGACTCTCTTGAGGCCAAGGAAGGCTCAGGATTCAACTCAAGGAACGGTGGTGCTATGAGAAGAGGAAACGAAAACATCCTTGCATCTTCCAGGCACCGGAGGAAATAGTGTTAACAGATTCTTCACTTACAGCTGGGGCTAAAAAGTATGTGCAGAGCCCTCGGCCACTGACGTGCTCCCAGCATCTCACACAGCTCGAGAATGCCCACGAGAACTCGAGCGGCCTGAGCTCAGGACAGTGTCTTACTCACCTCTCTTTCCTGGAGCTGGCACAGAGTCGAGCAACTGTGCTCTGATGAATGAATGATTAGGAAAACCGAACAACTGCACAAATGTTATCTTACCTCACCTGGATTAATAAGGAGCTGGCTGTCCTTCGGCTGTGATTACCAGAAAACCAGACGCTCCTTGAGTTTATTCTTGGGCAGAGGTGCTCATGATAGAAGTTGGTAGCTATAAATAAAAGCCCAAGTAGTTATATTCTGAAGGGAAGCCGTTTATGGTGGCCTCCATAAGGAAACACTCTATATGGAGTGGCTGGGGGTTTGGGTCTAAGACATATGGACTCCAGTCCCTGCTCTGCTGAGAGCTTGCAGGCAAGACAGAGCTTTGCTGAGAAACTTCTAGCAGACACAGCTGCCTCATAGCTCTCGGGAGCCACGCACGCATCCTTCTTTGTCTTCTCCTGACAGCTCTGTACCCTTCAGCAGGACTGGGAAGAAATGCAGTCATTGGGAGCAGAATGAGAGAGACAACTCTACTCCCGAAAACATTGTAAATTTGGGGAAACAGAAGTCCAGGCACAGATGCTGGTGACTCAACTGTTTCTTGAAAATGAGAGAGGCCTGGGAAGCTGGGAGAGGGGGCCCCAACTCTGCCCATCTCCCCTGTAATGTCAGCATGGGTGAGCCTGATGTGAAAAAGCCGTGGCACAAAGTTGCCTGTGCGGACCAACACTCTGTCCCCAGGAACCTGGAAATCACGGAGCCTGAGATGCAAATCCCTGCTGACCCATCCAACTGACAGTGACAAATGTGGATGAGAGGTGTGGGTCGGCCCAGAATGCACCCAGCCTAAAGAGAGGAGAAAACCTTCACATTGCAAGTAGGGTCCTGCCAGGAGGTCAATGAAGTCTGTTCACAGACCGTCAGATGATGCTTGGTTGGCACAATGGGGCCACAAGCTATCCCTGATCATACTCAGAAAATGGTGAGTATCCAACATTGGCCTCAGACAGGAGCCCCAGGGCTTAGAAGGGAGCAGGGCTGAGGTGAGTAGACAGGCCCCCGGTTTCATGTACCTGCAGGCCCTCCGGCAGGCTCAGGTTGCTTCCAGAGTCTTCCTGAATGGCAGCTGCCCTCCAGGATGGCGAGCAGCCCTGCCAGGATGGCTCCTTGGGAAGTGGCTGAGAGGCTGGGGGCCAATTTCGTCCTCTCCCCCCGCCTCTCCATGCCAGGGTGGCTTGGGGAGCGGCTGCTGTGGCTTCTGCCACTGCCACAGGCTACCTGGGCCACGCGAGATGGGAAAGGGAGCCTACCCCCAAAGAAGCTGATGGCCCCGAAGCAAAGGAGACCCACCAGGCTCAGGATGGGTGGCTGACGGGAGACCGCTGTCAGCCCAAACCTCTCCCAGTGGGGCTCCCACGGGACCCTCTCACTGGCTAGCCATGAAATGTCGCCAGACCTGAGCCACTTCCCAAGCAGCCTCTGCCTTCAGCTACTTGTTATTTCTTCCATCAAAGGGTCTTGACTTTTACCCGGGCAATCACACCTTCAGAGCCTGTGGCTAGGAACCCGCATCTTTCCGTGGGAGGGACACTCCAGCCAGAGACCAGCATCCCAGGCAGCCACTGGGGCACAGGGCACAGGGCACAGCTCCCTCAACGAATGACAGCAAAGAGGCAGCCTGCCCCTTCTGGCTCCCGGTCCCGGACAGCACGTGCCAGGAGGGTGCTCACTTCTTTCCAAAGGCAGTGGAGAAACTAGCCTGGAAAACCACAAGCTGGCAGCACAGCTGGAAGGACGGAAGGCTCTGGCGGAGGAGCCAGGTGGTCGGAGCTCTGAACTTTGTGACGCTGAGTATGGAGAAGAGACGGTATCGCATCATTAGCGGGTGAAGAACCAGAGCTTCTGAGAACACAAGTTGTTAGTTTCCTCTTCAATTTTCCTAGAGAGGCAGGGACGTGCCTAAACATATGGAAGGCTTGCTACAATACACGAGATAAGGTTATTAAGAACTACATAATGTTAACCGGCAAAAAAGGGTTTCCAACCTGCATTCCAAGTGGGCTCATCCCAGGTAGGTCCCTGGGGGCAAAGGCGAATGACTCAGTGCACATCCAGGCCTGCGCCAGGCCCAGCTCAGGTTCATCTTCTGTGCAGGCCAGCAAGATGCAATTTCTTAAAAAAAAGATTTCTTAATCTAAAACCAGCTGTTGTCTGCTGTAGGCCAGCACATGACATTTTAATTAGCGTGATTGTTCTGCTTCTGAAACCAGGCTCTGTGGCATCCCAAGGGCAGATGATCTCGGCCCAAGCTTTTGGGTGAGGCTCGCTGTGAGCAGCTCAGGGATACACGGGGAAGGGGAGACGGCATCCCCAGCCCCCTCAGAACCCATGAAGCCTGATCACCGGCTGTACCGTCGCCCCGGGTTTCTTCTTGTGGCCCGCACCACCTGCCTGCTCGTGAGATGGAAACATTGACGTTTCAAGTGCCTGGGATACAATACTCAGTAACAGAAATCGTTCCATGCTACATTGCCAGATTGAACCCACAATATTTCTAGGAGTAGTGAGGTGCCTTGCATGGAGTTTTCAAGCCACGAGAAGTCCAGTGACTCCCCTATGAAAGTGATAAAGTCACACCAACACAGCCCCCTGGGGCTCCCAATCATCTTGGATCCAAGTGCTCCTCTTCCAAAACCGAAAGGCTAATGAAGTTTTAAAAAAGGAAAGAGAAAACCTTTACCCTCAGAGAGGGAGGCCTGGATTACAAGGCAGCCACTAAGGCGGTGGACTCAGTGACATGTCACCAGGGACATGAAAAAGAGCAGAAAACCTGAAGGGGCGAGGCTGAGGGGATGACACATGTAGAGCATTGGTGCTGTCCTTGGCTGCCGGCAAGGATTTAAATGGGAGGCCCAGCCCCTCCACCCACCCTGAATCCTGGGAAGCAAGTTAGGGAACCCCAGCAAGGGGAGCGGGACTTCCTGTCTGTGACAACACAATGCCCCTTCTCTTGGTTTCCATCCTAGCATCCCCACAATTATAAATATGAGATTACACGCCTGCCCACGTCCCCTACTGGTGGGAATGTAGTTATTCAAATCCGCAGTATTTCTTAGGCACCAGTGTTTGAACGCAACACATCAGACAAATCACAGCTTCCATGTCTGCACCTGCAAGGTGAACGGACGGGAGGGGGCAGCGTCTCACCCCTCCCACTAGAATAGTCCAGTGGTCTCACTCCTCCCTGCGAGAGAAGACGAAACTCTTGTGCTTCCCCCTTTCGGTTCAGCTGCTTCTTGAAGTCTCCTTTGCCCTCTCGAAGTCCATGGGAAGACATGTAAAGTGATTCTTGTTCAAACTATAGGTTTCAAAGCTGTCTCTGGGTAACTCTGCGCCTGCGTGTCACTCAAGAGAACAATGGGTGGTGGGTGAGTGACTTCGACGGGCACACAGCTGGGTTTCAGTAATTACAACCGTATTCCAAGCAAACTGTCATGTATTCTGTGTTCTGGGGACATATGTTATGGCTAAAGCCCAAACTGTGGCTAATCTTAATATTAGAGGCAGAGAAATCTGTTTCGAATCCATAACATTTAACATTTGCCAGAGTAGATTTGTTCATCAACGGGGCTTAAAGAGGTATAATTCACACATGTGCAATATTACTAAATGCTGAAATCGAACGATTTAAATATCCTGGCAACTACTGCAAAGCGGGTGTTGGAGCAGCATTTAACATTAGCCAGAACCTCCCTGGCTAACGTTCAGTTTACACCGAAGGAATGAGGGAAATTTTGGCATCCCCTTGCAGCGGGGGTCACAGCTCCCTTGACATGTACAGCAGGGCACTAGCGAGAGCAGCTCGGGGTACGGCTTTGGAGGCTGTTTTCCCTGAGAAGACCCGTAAACACTGACTGGATCGAATCAAGAAGCAAACAGATTCCTCTGGAGGTTTTGGGAGGCATCTTCTCTCCGAATGTTTACAGTTTGGGGATCTTTTACTTGACGCGCACGGCCCCGGACGCTCCTCCTGGCTACATACCGTCCCAGACACAGACGGTAGACTGGAGGTAACCAGAAGACGGAGTTAACAGCACACACACAAAAAAAGAAGAACGTTCCTGGGATTCCCAATAATCAACATTTCAGACATAGTATAAAAAGGAATAAAAAATTATTTTAATTATACCAAAAAGCCAAACCAAAGAGGAATGGTTCATGGAACTTACAGGATCCCAATCCAGCACTGGGGGCTCTGCCCATGCGTGGGCCCAGCGCCCCTGGTCCCGGGGCAGATGTCAAATCCCATGAAGATGTCGGGATTTTGCACCAAGTTCTTGGTTTGGCTTTTCGGCCTAAAAACCTCACTGATCTGAAATAGTTAAAGGTGAGATATGGGTGCGATCTACGTTGAGTCCCCACATCTAATATGGCCCGTAGGTTTGTCTTCTCCACAGTCTTAGGGTCCACGATGCCTCCCCCTAGATTGTCTTATTGGAACTGAAAACGAGGGGAGCCTGAGCTGGATTTAAGCCCAGAGCGTGCCACAAAGGCTTCCATTTGGCATTTTCAACAAGAACCCATCAGAGATCACAGGAAACACTAGAACCGGGCACGCACCATTCAAGGTGCTTCAACACTCTCTTCAGGTTCCGGTTCTTGAGGAAGCAGACTGGGTGTGCCGGCCCAGCATGTCGGTCAGAGATCCCCCACACTCTGGTAGCAGAGTGCCGGGGCGTCTGTGTTCTCCCCGTCCAAGCTCAACGTTCAGACCTCCGCCAGGCGCGTTTCATAAGCTGCCAATGTTGGGGAAGCTCTTCAGTTTCTCCGGAAAGTCGTCTTTGTACAGGACAGGGTCAGCCCGGTGTTCCACCACCTTAAGAGGCATGGTCCCAAAGACGGACGCGAACTTGTTGATGCACTCAGACCTGAGGGGTTTGGGGAGAGGAGGCAGGTGATGGATGAGTGGGCAAGGAGTGAGGAAAACGGAGAAAATATTCAAGAGGCTGACAGATGAGAGCAAAACACGTACTATTCAGTATCAACACAAGAAATCCTGGGCTCTTACAAAAGGGTGGGAAGGTGTGGACAGCAGGAGTGATCTGGGGGGACCGTGACTATGGTTCAGGGGGAGAAACAGGGGGTGCTGTCTGGAGGCCACGGGCCTGCAGAGGTCAGAGTATCTTTTCCCTTCCCCCTCAAATTCCAGTCATTCTTCCCCCTCAGTACACACAGGCCTCAAACCAAGGTGGATTCACTGCCAACAATTCTTAACCCCCTATGTGCCAGCTGAAGAGAAGGCGAAGGGGGGAGAGGGTCCTGCATCTGAGCTCCAGCTTCCTGAAGTTTAAAAGGCCGAGGGGAGGACCTTACACCTGGAGCAGTGAAAGGCAGAAGGTAACAGGTGGGGAACCTCACCTCCGAACAATAAACCCTTCCCTCACTCGGCCAGCATTTAAGGAGCACAATCCCTGAACTGCCGGCCAGCGGAGAGCTGCCGTCCGTGCCCGCCACTCCCAGGCGAGAGTGAGCAGTGCCATCGGGCTCTGTGAGGGAACAGCCTGGCAGCTCTGCGGGAGGGGAGACGACATGTCCTCCCCTCCGTATCACCCCTGGAGCCCGGGAGCAACCTCCTTGGGGCTGAGCGGGCCAGGCACACTGGTGGGAAATGGTTCTGGTCACTCAGGCCAACTGAGTGTGACAGCTGGGAGGGGGCATCCGGACCAGAGGGGAGAAACAAGCCCGTGAACATGGCTTCAACCTCCAGGATGGATTTCGGAAAGGTCAGTACTGTCTCCCCTCAAGTCAGGCCCAGGCACCGGAGGGCTATGGTAAGAATAAACCAATCAGGCAGGACCATTTACCCAAGAGTGGCTGAATTTCAAGACACAGACCAGAAGTCTCTTCCGTCCTGAGGTACCAGGAGCCTTGTCTCAAATTATTTTCATCTACAAGTGTTTGAGTCTTTGGAGCTTTAGGAAGAAACCAATTTATAAGGAGCCAAGCGTCGTTCTTTCCTCTCAGTCATTACGTTTCTAAAACAATGTGTTACCATTCCATTCGGAGCTCTTCTGGCTACCACCACCGTGTCCACCACCGTAAGTCAACAGCAAAGAGGTCTCAGAGGCTCCGGGCTGTGCTATAAGCGCGCTACGGAGATGAGGAAACCCCTCTATCATGCCAACAACCCTTCCCATTTTACACTGGGAAGACAGAGATATGGAGAGGCTGAGTAACACCTCCAAAGGGCAACTAACAGTAAGAGGCAGAGCCAAAGTCTGGCAGTCTGGCTCCTGAGACTAAAAAATCTTAATGATGAGCTGATACGAATTTATTTGTGAATAAAATTCCCGAGTCCAAGTGGAGGGGCTGGAAATGAACTGCTGAGCACCTATTATGTGCCAAATAATTTACAAACGTCATTTACTGATTCATTGAAGCAGGCCCCTTGGTAGCCCCAAGGGCTGGTTTACAGGAGCTTCCTGTTAGGGGCTGAGCAGTTAAAGCTGAGGCCCGAAGCCCCAGAGCTGGCAAGTGCTGGAGCTGGGTCTCTAATGCGGGTCTACACAGGCAAGTGCTGAAGCTGGGTCTCTAATGCGGGTCTACACTGGCAAGTGCTGGAGCTGGGTCTCTAATGCAGGTCTACAC